>NC_051154.1:106335782-106635782 GCF_013339745.2 Dermacentor silvarum | reverse complement strand
GGTTGGAATAATTCAATGCCACACCAGAACCTGTCAAGAATCATTTATTCCCAGGACATCTCAGGAATGGAACCACCTTCCTGGTGCAGCTGTTGCAATCAAGGACAACTGAAAGTTTCGTTCAGCCATATCTGACATCATCGCTCCCTGATACAATTAACTAATCAATTTTGCTGTATTAACTAAACCACTTTTGCTGCTTTGTTATTTACTTATGTATGTGTTTTTTACCCACTCCCCTCTGTGATACCTCGGTCTTGAGGGTACAATAAAATAAATAAAGTAAAATAAATAAATTGCACAGCCTTCGTGTGTCACAGTTGTGAATGGACCCCTGTAACAAGTTAGCACATTACCAGTGAAAACCATGTTCCAATGAAAAAGCTATCCAATGCCACAATTCTCAATCAATGGTGCTAACAAAACTGGAAGCAGGCATCCAGTAATACCCGGTGACTTTAAACTTTGCACATAAACTTGGCCATGGGCATGCATGTAGGCATGCACGTAGTTGATCAACTATCAATGTTTGCTCATTTTGCAGCTCCAGTGCTTAAAGGCCGAAGAACACTAAAATCCTCTATTTTGATGTAGCTGCAACAATGCTGGATGAATGCGCTGCTGCCTAGAAATGAATGAGAAGGCTAGTAAAACAAGGCTAGCAAGCCAACCAATGGAAGGTAGACTGGATTGAATTGGCTTCGCCTGCACCTGGTGCTATTTGCCAGATCAAGAACAAATACTGTAGAGGCTAAAAAAAAAACCTCCATTGCCATGTAAGCAAGGTGAAAATAGTGCACTTTAGCGCAGTTGGCACAAGTGGCACTTGGGTAGGCACAGCAAGTTGTAGGCAAGTAGAATGGAAAAGTGACAAATGGTGCAGTTGGACCACCACTGTCTGACTTATCACACATGGGTATTTGCCCAAAAAGATTTTTAAAAAAGAGTTCATTATGTACGTTATAAGCTGAAGGCCTGAAGGAACATGTTAACTACACCAAGTAAGCATGGTAGTTTAACAAAAACTAGCAAAATGAAATGAGCAAATTTAACATCACAATCAGTGCTTTGATGTTGCTTTCCTTGAACTAACTTACTGGGGTGATGACTGTGAGATCAGGCAGGTGGCTGCCACCAGCTTGAGGATGATTAGATAGTACAACATCTCCAGGTACAAGGCTGTCGCCCAGCATCTTCATCTGGGTGGTTCAAGCAATAAAAAATATAGCAATAAAATTACAGAGCTCGGCATAGAATGAGACTGAGTTTGCAAGCTCAGTCAATCGCTACGATTATATTTTTCTAATTTATGTAAACACAGCAATGCAAACGCAACTCAAAAAGGGCTACTTACTGCTGATAAAAGCCAAATAATAGTTACACATTTATACAAACACCACACCATCTTTCAAGGCAGTTAGTAATAACACAAATAAGTCACAACCTATATAATTTGTCTGCAAAAACTATAAAGTCTCATCTCCTACTACAATGCTAAATCCTTCTCAATGATGAATTTAAATAACCCTGTATCCATTCCATTTAGTGCCAAAGATGACAAGCAAACATTCTCGTGTAGCTCAGCAGAATGTAAGACTAAGGAAGATACCTTAAAACATGCTTTATTCTACAGCACAGTAAACAAGGCAACAGAAAACAAAATTTATGATCACAGAAGTTTTTCAAACATGGAAGCTATGAAAAGGTTAAATTTCCTCACAGCCTAAGCACACAGCCAGGCACTGAGCTGAGAGGTGCACTCCATACTTTCATCAGCAATGTACTCACAGTCCACTATATTCCAGGCTGCACCACCAGAGGATGAGGAAATTCATGTCATACATTGCTCCCATGTTTAAAACCATTTTCAGCAGCTGTACAATACAATTAAAGACAGAAAGTCATGCAGTAGTACTTCTATACACGGGATTACTAGTTATTTTGATGCAAAGCTTTCTCGGTTACAGCTTTTTTTTTTTGTGATCTTTTTCTTGTCTTCATTTATTGCATGAGTGATTGATTCATTTCATTCACAAGGTTTAACGTCCCAAAGCAACTCTGAGGTTATGAGAGATGCCATACTGGAGGGCTCCAGATTAATTTTGCCCACCTTGGGTTTTTTAATGTGCACTAAATCTAAATACACAAGCGTTCTTGCATTTTGTCCCCATCAAAATGCAGCAGTGGCAGCTGGGAAACAAACCCCCAGAGCAATTTAAAGGGTAGTGTTTCACTAATACATTTTTGTTTGTAGGATGTAAAGCATGATAAAAGAAATCAACTGACAGCGGTATCACCAAAGCACAAGACTCCTATGTCCTTCTGCCAAAAAAATTGTTACGTCCAACTCTTTCTTGCAGCAGAAAAGACATAAAAACCTGTAAGGAAAGCATATTTTCCAACGCAAGAAGTATGAACTAACTAGCCCAGCAACAAGTAGTAATATAGTAATATGTTACCTTTAACCTCTGTTTTGCCTGAATAGAAAATTTGGCTACCGGTAAACTTGGTGGTTTGCCATACATTATACAAGAACAACCAACTAGCATACAGTATGTGCTAAAACTCAAGTTTATATCTGGGGTTTAACATCTCAACGCTGTCAAATGTTGGGTCTCAAATATTGAGGCAGTACTGATACTGCGTGTCAAGAGGGGCCGCAGGGCCACACTCTGACCAGAGACACGCCCACAAAAGCAACATGAGGGTTATACCCGTGCCACGGGCAAAGTAAAGTGCACTTTGAGCGAGTGCACTTCGCGGCTAGTGTCATTCGCAGGCTGCCACACGGGAACGCTTAGTGACACTCACTGCAGAGCGCACTCACTGGCGAGTGTGTTCGGCGAACTCACTTCGCGGCAGCGAAGTGTGTAGTCTCGTTAGCAATGCTTAGAAGATACATAAAGTGATATTGAAAGAAGAGTCAGGAGTAATTTTTAATAACACTGTGTTAAATTGCTAACGTTGCAAGATAATAAAATGCACCACACCGCAAAAAGAAAACAAAAACACAAGAACAGCAAAAAACTACTCTTGCTCTCGGGTTGTTCACGACCGCGCCGGGTAATGGCTGTGCAGTTGTTAGGCGGAGCGAGTCGTTTTGACAGTTGCTGGTCAAGTTTTCGTCGTTGCCGGCGCTTGTAAAGGTGGATTGTAAATGTTGTTTCTAACAATAATAAACTGTTTTGTGCACAAATTTTTATATTATCAAATATATGCTTTCCCGTCTGACTCCCGGTTGCCATGGCCATCAATTTTCTTTCTCGTGTAGCAGCGCGCCGCCAAAGTGACTCGGCGTGCTGAAGTGCACTCGCTCAAAGTACACTTTACTTTGCCCGTGTGGCACAGGTATTAGAAAGATTCCACAGTGGAGGGCTCAAGATTCGTTTTGATCACCTTGCACTAAAAATTGAACATTTAAAGTGTCAGTGACCAATGCATAAAGGGCAGCATGTGACCATGTCATTTAATTCTAAGCAAACAGAAAGCATTATGTGTAGTCAAGAAATGCCTTTGAAAGTACACATAACAGAAATAATGAATTCACCATCTACGATATGTGATAATCCTATACAAAACACTTCCTCTCATGTACCACCACCTAGTTAAAATTCCACATAAGTGAAGAATTTTGAAATGTTTTTCACTCTAGCCAAGACTGACGAAATATACAAGGCCAGCAATATTAGGCAAGAAATGTCATTACTTACAAATAATATCTATTTCTCCCCCCAAAAATTGTGAGCAGTTGTAAATTGCAATAGAGTGAAACATATTTTTAATTATAAGATGCCCTATCGGTATATGTTATGTTCTTTGCACACACGATGTTCATCATCTATGGGAAGCCCTCGTATGACGTCATCTTTACACATATTGGAGTTTATTGGCCTAAGCAAGAGAATTTCTATCCTTGAAAACACAAATATTGCAAGTGCCTGAGGCAGTAGCTACCGATCTTACACAAAAAGAAACATGCATGAAAATACATAAAAGGCTGGAAATAAAGGCAAGGCAATAAGGTAAAGTTATAGAGCAACTACGAAGATTTTAAGTATTCCTTTTAAAAATGGCATATTTTTATGCATTATCCTTTCAAAACTACACATATTGCATGATACAGACAGTTAACAGCATGCAGTACAATGTTACTATGCTATAAATATATTATGAACTAGTACAGCATCATCAATGACACAGAGTTTGCAGAAGTGAGCCAGAGAAATGGCTGTCAATGCCTAACACTAGTTTAAGTATACATGCAGTAATGAGATTATACTAAAAGTATTAATGTATGTGTACCTTGAAGTAGCCCTGAAAGACCCTTTTCTCGAACTTGGATAATACCTTGGAATGAGGCAGTGTCCCCAATTTCTCAACTCATCCGTTCCCCTCAGCAAGGGCAGCACAGTTATTAGTGCTTTGCCTACTGTGCTACACCATCTAGCTTCATTTCTTCTTTCTGCACCAAACTGATGGCAACATCTATTTACAATTGTTGCTAGCTGTTGGGAGACGGTTCCCACCGACCCCAAGATTCCCGATACAATGGGGTATGGCTCTTACCGACAACCTGAATCAGAGTCACACCACGAGACTAAAGTCTGGCGAGTGCCTTTCAAGGTGGCTCTCTGACAATGGAAGCATCAACTGTGCCTCACTGCCTGGCAAGTCTGAAAGGGTTTGCAGGCATGTGTACGCTTGTGCGTACAACTAATTGGAGGTAAAAACTAACAAAGTTCTATGCTGGCATACTGATTATGAGTGACGCTAAAGTTTCATTTAGGAGGGCACGAGTTTGAGCAGATGACAGTCATTTTTTTCCTTCAAGTGCATCATCCTTAACAAAATTCAAAATATCAGTTCCACTTTCTTCAGTCAATTTCATTTGCATCATCAAATATTATAAACACTAACAGTATGAGAACTTCACTTCTGCTTTTTGAACCATCATACATACAAATTTTGCACTTGCGTCATCTCAGCAATCGTCCAATAGCTGGTGATGCCTTAGCTGGTGTTGGAAACAGCCAGCTGACAGCTGTACAACAAAGAAGGAGAAATCTTCTTTTCCAAAAGAGAGGGAGCTGAATAATCTTCCTCACTTACAAGCTGCATGCCCTGAGAAAACTTCAAAACTTGGCAGAGATGTTCATAGCTCTGTGCTCTACCAGTTCAATATTTTTATTGGTGAAGCTGGAGGGTGGTTTGGGATAGCTTAAAGAGCAGCCTTTTAAATGAAGCCACTACAAGCATGAGTGTTGCTGTGCCTTGGCTGCATCATGCTGAACCCATGAAACTTCTGGTGCTACATATAAAGCTTTAGAGGGCAAGGTCAAGGGTTTACTTCCCACTCTTGAGCTTTTGGGCAGTGCAGATGCAACAGGAAGCCTAGTAGACAAGGTCAGCTGCAATCACGCACAGAGTGGCATAGCTTCTCTTTACAAAGGCTGTACATTATATAGCTCCTAGTGAAGTTTGAGCAAATGTGCAACAGGAATAAGAAAGCAGTAAATGCTGGGCTCAACAAGCAGTCATATGAAAAAAAAAGAATAACCTTCATATCACAGTGCAGTAAAATTACCTGGTATTGGACAGCCTCTTGCATGGCTCCCAGGTGCACAGGAATGTGTGGTGCATTGCACACCAGGCCACCATCAGGACCGAAGAGGGCACAAGAAAAATCAAGCCTTTCCTGCACCACAAATTTGCATATTTGTTTTTTTCTAGCCAGCATAAGTGAAACAAAACCATTTGTAAGTTAACAAGCTCAGCTGCTTCATCAAGTCATCAGCCACCTAACAAAAAAAGTTTATCAGATATACTTGAGTACCACGAAGAACGTTTCTGATGAAGCCAACTTAAATTTTACGGCACTAGTTTATTGCTCTATGTGGCTTAGAATCATTAAAAGCTAACATTTCTGTGTCATACTGACAATCAATGTGCCAAAAACACAGTCAGAAACAAGGATTACAAAGCCCATTAGAAATACAGACATCACCTTCTGGCATATACAACAAAGATAATACCACTAAATTATGGAGTTTTACGTGCCAAAACCACAATCTGATTATGAGGTACGCCGTAGTGGGGGACTCCAAAATAATTTGGACCACCTGGGGTTCTTTAACGTGCACCTAAATCTAAGTACAGTATAGACCACTTATAACGTAACCGCTTATAGTGCAGGACTGGATATAGTGCGGTCTTTTCAGACTCCCGTTAATTTTCCCATAGCACTCCATGTATACACGTATCGCTTATAGTGCAGTTGCGGGAAACGAAATACCGGTTACAGTGCGGCTGCCTGGGAGTACAGAAGTCAGCGTAGACGGCGAACGCTCCCCTCAAATGGGCGCCCCAAGGAGTGCTCGAGGAAGAAAGAGAGACGAAGTGGAGGAGAAGGGCACGTGGTGCAAATGAACAGCCAGTGAGGCTGAAACCAGAATCTTGAGTGCGAGTCGTGAAATATCACGGCACGCATAGTGAGCGAGCACCACGAAACTGCCAACACCGGCCAACGCTCGCTTCACGATAACAGCAGTAAACGAAACTTCAGGGAGTGGGCAGCGCCGGCACATCACGGCGAAGGGCACAGGCGGAGACCGTGGAATGTGAGGGAGGAGGGCGGCAAGGAAGCGGATTTCGCCTTGGCAACTCCGCCGCTTCGGTGGCTCCCAGCGCCCTCCGTCGTAGCTCCCTCACTTTCGACTGTCACTGTGCGCGCCCTCCGCAGTGCAGGCGCCACCACTCCAGCCGGCCCGGCGCCAGCTCCCCGAAGTTTCGTTTTCTGCCGTTATCGGGAAGCGGGCGTTTGCTGGCGTGGGCAGTTTCGTTGGCCGGCCTGGGACAGCGCCGCTGCTTCCCTCTGCGCCGTAGCCGCAGCGTGCAAGGTCAACACATGACTAGAAAGTAGAAGAAGCATAAAGGAGAAAGAAGGGTTCACTGCCATTTTCTACACGTGGCTACGGTAGCGTGGCTGAGGCGTCGGTACGTACACGCATGTTCCGGCGCAACGCAGAATTGGCGACCTTGCCATTTGAGAGAGGGTGAAATTTCCTGCCGCGTTTTTTTTTTCTTTCTTTTTTTTTTCTTTCGTTCGCGCGCGACATTGAGGGGTCTTTCCTAAGCTTTTACTCTATTGCAGTGCCGGAGCAATGCCGGTCGGAGGCGCCGCTGCGTGATTTGGTTAGAATTAACGAGATTCGACTGTAAATTGAATGCAAACGTTCTAGCCGCATTCTTCGACTGTCGCATATGCGTGGAGGCTCGGTGCACATGTTTTGCATATGTGCGGGCCTTGAAAATTGTTGCTTTAGTTATAGTGCGGTACCGCTTATAGTGCGGATATTCGCGACTCCGGCGACTTACGTTATAAGTGGTCTACACTGTACATGGGTGTTTTGACATTTCGCTCCCATCGAAATGCAAGCGCCGTGGCTGGGATTTGATCCCATGACCTAGTGCTTAGCAGCCCAACACCATAGCCACTAAGCAACCATGGCGGGTAAAGAAATTACCACTAAAGAGCTCAAATATGTGATAAGAAAATGACAGCACAACTTAACACACTGTACAATAAGCTGTCTGAGTGCCAGAACACATACTAGGCCTTGCATCACTAAATAAATCGTGTAGAAATCAAATTCTCCCGGGTGGACTTTATGACAAAATAAATGTGATTTCTCGTATTAATTCTCATCATGCTAGCCCAATTTCATTTTATATGTATTGCAAATCTAAAGTTCAGGATTATTTGACCTTTGCCTACACAAGGGTTGTTCAATTGAAACCAGAAATGTTCAAAAGCTCTATGTATTGCCAATATCACTGGCTGTTGGACATGTGGGCACTTTGATCTCAAGCTATCAAATTATGTCCGAAAACCTGCAGCATGCATATGGGACTGAGAAAAAAGCTGAGAAGTTGTCAGCAACATTGCATAATTGTGTCAAGCAAGAACAGTAAAGGTTTAGAGCTTTGGTTAGCAAAGGTATGAAAGCTATGAATAATCTTTGTTTGATGAAAACTGGATTGTAGTGACAGAATTGAGTCCTACACAAGCCAATCAATGAAATGATGAATTAAAGAATGGCATTGCTAGTGTCAAGTACTATGCTTGCCTGGGTCCAGAAACCTCAGAACTCGGGTTGCAGTAGAAAATGTCATACAGAAAACAACCAGGAACTCCCAT
This sequence comes from Dermacentor silvarum, assembly GCF_013339745.2. Classification (NCBI taxonomy): domain Eukaryota; kingdom Metazoa; phylum Arthropoda; class Arachnida; order Ixodida; family Ixodidae; genus Dermacentor; species Dermacentor silvarum. Next base: position 106,627,585 of record NC_051154.1, on the reverse strand, counting down.
ATCTCACAACAATCACTTTCATTAACCATTTGTCTTTTCTTGTCATCTATCATGCACCTAGCAGCCAATTCCAGTAGTAATGGGCCCAAGTAATTATGAAGAGTGAATAAAATGAAAAATTACATGAATTGTTACAAAATACAACCATAGTGCATCACATTTGAAAAGATGGTACAGCTATTAATTATTAGGCACAAATAAATTCACCACATCATTCATTATGCACCAAAAACTGTGTGCAAGAGGGGTATCCAGTCGTGACACCTGAAATGAGAGGCATCACTTTTTGCCAAGAGCATTTGTGTCTGTATTACATATGATGAGGAAATGGCAGGAAGTCACCCGGTTTTGTCAAATTAAATTTTTATGTGTGTCAATCGAAGAAGCCCATAAGTTAGAGAAATTTTGATCGAGATCACATGAGTATATCTGCATGGTCATATGTCATTTGTATTTTCAGGCAGTATGCACAGCCTTCGCCTAAAATATGGAAGCTGTCGTGACCTGTGTTAGTGCAACTGTGGGGCTGTACCATGATGTAGCTGTCACCAGTGCACTACAGCATGCAACTGGCACAGTGGCCAGTGCTTGAGATAATAAAGGGTGAGGAGGGTTGACGTGCTCGTGTGCTGCCATGCAAGTCAGTTGTGTGATAGGTGTGCTGTGCCCATTATCCTAGAGCCATGCACTGCACCGCTGCACTGTGTGAGGGCACTTTTATGAGAATGGCAAAGAGAGAGGCGCCGTCAAGCTGCCAGACGAGTTATACATGTATCCAAGCAAATCTAGCTTCCCGTTTTAGGGCCGTAAGAACCGCTTTACTTTTTAACAACCTGTTGTGAAGCAAATAATTCTGCCGAAATTTATTTCAGAGGCTTCAAACATTGAGAGAGTGACATTGTGCAATGCATTTTGACAGCCATACTCTTGCAAGGCAATTTTTTCTTCTTTTTTTTTTTCTAGGTACATTTTCATCACATGGCACCTGCTGAAATTAACCTTGTGAAATTTAGCGTCGGCAGTGGACAAGAAACTTGTGTTGCAGGCATGGCAATATTTAATTGTTAAGTCTTCTGAAGAAAATTCTGCACCATGATGGAAGCATGGCATTTGTCTAGCAAGATACATTGCATCCAATTCGGTAGCATATCCTTTGAATGTAGACACACATTTTCTTCTCCATTTAGCAGCTGGTTAAGAACGAACAGTTTATCCAACATTACCATGAGCAAAACCGAAGTTCCTTGTCCAGTGCCAAAGCTGGTGTAAATAAATGCAGAATTTCAGAACATGAAATTTCTCTTTCTAAAGCCAAACGCCAGAGTAGGAGCCAGAAAATATTTCCAGCAAGTGGGCCTGTAGCAGAATGATTGGCAAATATCCCTGACAAAGATTGCCTTGCCTCTATCAAAAGTTTACATGGCACAGGATCTGTAAAAAAAAAAAAAAGTTTAATTTCTACAAAGCCTGGGCACATAGTCTCGAATTCTAGGTTGCAGTATTCACTAATATGCATGGCTAATACAACATTCAGTTAACCTAAATGATGCATGCCTGAGCAAGCCAAAGCAAAATCGAATCCTTTCATGGAACTCGCACCCTGTGAACTTTCAGGGCCAATTGCACAGGTGCTGAGCTAAGTGCACTGGACACTGGTAAGTGTAAGGTAAGTACTGAGGTAAGTCATTAAGTTAATAGTTATTAGCAGCAATTAGTTACTGAGGTAAGTGCACAGGTGCTGAGGTAAATGCACTAAATTAGAAGGGGACTATGCTGTATGTGGTTAATGTAACTATTTTTATGCTTGTAACAATTACGATGTAAATTAATATGTCCAGTGTCCCATTGAATATACCTAATGCAACCCTCCAAACATGTCGCGCATTAACTTTCCTCACCACGGCCATAGAAATTGATCAATTTGATCGACAGTTTTTTATGCATTGTTATACACTTCTGTTGGAATTCGTCTACTAGCAACATCAACACCCTCTGAAATGAGGACTGAACTTTAGCTGTTTCTCATACTCGATAATGTTTGGCAGGTTGGGGAGTCTGGAAAAATAAAACTTCAACTGGAGGTATCATCGAGATTACCCTCCGGTGCTCCTAGCACTTCTTCAGTAAAAGACTAAAAAGTTGCGCTATGGCAGATTCGACAAGATAATTTTCAAATGCCAGCAGCAATGAAAACACAGAAGCGTCTCTCAGGTTGCAATTTTTCTGATCAGACGTATCGGCTGTTTTAACGAAGTCTCAAACAATGGTAGATGCTAATGAATTAGTGCATGTTATTTTGACAATTGTGTTTGACTAATACCAAATGCAACTTTACTTTGTCCCCCGAGGGTTGCTTTTATCCATCAGCGCTTCTACAGCATATGCACAAATTATTACGAGCAATTTTTCCCGTCATGTAAGGTTTTCACTCACACAAAAGCATGCAGTCAATTACAGATTGACCTTCAACCGAAGCTTTACTAGCTGTGTAAGTTCTTTTATTTTGAACACCGCCCATTCAAGTGCCGCTATTCATTACTGTACAATTTTGAACAATATTCCACATTACTGAAGAGCACTGTACAGAAACTGATCAAAGCATGCCGAGGCTCCAGCGCCAGTTGAACGCACAATAGACCACCTTGCTTGCCCAGAAAAGCTGATCGAAGGAAATAATCAAGCATGAAGAGGCTTCTGCATGTTCCCTGACCTGACAACCATTGCTTGGCAAGCCTAAAGCATGCAGGAAAAAAACAACCCACAAGCCTGTTTGAATAATTTTTAAAAAATGCTCCCTCTAGAATAGGAACTTACTCATTTTCATATTTGCAAAGATACTGCTTTTCCACATAGCGTGGGCATCACTACAGCTAGTATTGACGCCAACAAATCTTCACAATCAGTTTTTTATGTAATCTGACTTACAAAAGTTGATAAGTACGAACCAGGTGCATATTTTGTATATTTCAGATTTCTTTTACTCTCAGTACTTGTCCCCTTCAGTCACGAATTATGATGGACTGTCGATAAATGTATGAAATTTACATAATTTTATGCCAAGGTGCTGCAGACTCCATTAAGAGCAAATCAAGGTAGTAGAAACCTCTAGCTTTCTGCCTTTTATGATGAGTCACCATAATTACAGAGTCTTTAAGTATTTAATTATTGTGCACTCAGTAATGCTACTTTTCTTCATAAAAAAGAATTGAATCACTAGCGTGAATTGCTTGCACAAGTTAAATATTGGTTGCAAGCATTACTAGAAAGAAAAAAAATTATTTTGCAATTGCTGCAGAAATGTCTCAAGTCACACCTCGCGTCAAACACTGTAGTGCCTTCTCCAAAGCCATCTTCGGTAGCAATCGATTTTCCTCAGAATTAAAATGAAGGTACTTGAGGTAAGTAGAATGTTCAATTTACCCTAAGCTTAATTTTTGTGGTCTATTCCTTGCCACAACTGCACATAAATGGCCAAAATAAGTCGCGTCCACAAATGTGTACACCGTGACTGAAGGGGTCATACTAAAAGTAAGAAATTGATAACTTTCATTCATGTTCCTTGAGGTGCTTCATTGAAGTTTCACATAAGGAATCTCAAAAATTGTCTGAGCAATTATTACTGCTATACATCCATTCAAAACACCAGTAATCAGGCTATAATTCTATGTATCGCAGTATACGTTGCGACTACCACGTCTTAAAATAAAATGTTAAAAGCAGCGAAAATGAGCACATTTCTCATGGTAACGAAAGAGTTTTTAAAAAATGCCCGACGATTACGATACTCTCTAATGCGAAATTTGAGCGCAGCTGTACACGTGTTTTCATTTCACGATGCATTGTGGCAAAGAGTATGAGACCAAAATCACTGCACCGACTGGCAGTGGGCCAGTGCCATCAGCGCCTTTGCAAAGGGAGGGGCAGTATGGGAACGCTGGCACGATGAGCGGCATCGGAGCCAACTGTGGAAGAAGACGACGACGAATGCGCGAGCAGTGGCACGAGCACGTTCACGCGGTTACACCGAGGGACCCCAACGCTCAACCCAGGAACGGGCTCCTAAGAGCTGCGTTCTAAAGCCAGACACCAGTATTACATGTAGTACTCAAGGAGAAGGTCATGTTTCCATGAAATATTTTAAAGCATATATCAGAGCTATTTCTTCTGTGATTTGTACAGCAGTAATGCAGTACACTGGATTATCCCCAGTTCTATATTGCAGTGATGAAAGACAACTTCAGGGTTAACCTGCTGAACTTCTTGATTGCCATGGCATGTCTAGTGAGTGGATTCATCAAGATAGTAAATGGGATTACTTTTTTAATGCTCATACAAGTTGGGGCTATCAAGCACAAGTAAACAAGCTGCGCTTGCCATATGAGCTGGCCCGTTAAAATCTCATAGAAAGGAACAGCACTAACAAATATTTTAGGAATGTGCTGAAAAAAAATTTTGCCCTCATTTTACACAAATTTTTGAAACAGGTCGGTAATCCGAAGACTTCCAGCTATCCTGTAAGCTTTTTTTTTTTTCTAAGGCAGAAATAAGGAGTATTACGCAACAAACTTCCAACCAGCAGACACACAACAAACAAAATAGAAAAGAAAAAGTTGTGGTTCGGCCTATTCGTTGGGTCTCACATAAACTTAAGAAAGTAACAGAGCAGTCAAACATTAAGGTTGTGTCTCCCCTCCTCCTGAAGCTGTCTCAATTTTGTAGGTTAACAAGTCGATGCTGAAAAGTTGCCAGTTTGTATTGTAATTCTTTATAAAAAAATGTTCAGTGCCAAGTGGTGGTAGTTTAGAGGATTCGCTTTTTCTGCAGAATGATGCAGAACACATGGCAAACTGGTCTTAATGTCACATAAGAGAGTGCTGAAATAATGTTTTTACTGAAAGGTCAACTGGTTACCCACAGTGATAGCTATTATACACATGATTCGTTATATGTGGGTTTGATTGTATATACAGTTACACAGAAACACTCTTGCTGTGATAGAGCTCCATACAGTTTAAGTTTTCATTTATTGGTGTGCAGAATTAACTTCCTCTAATTTGTTCCTTACTATACGTCAACAAATTTTTGTGAAAAGCCGTTTTTATTTTTTCCTGCCTCATTTCTGTGATAACTACTACTACTACTATGCATTTTGCATATAGCAGTTTAGAAACACCAGCAGTCAGCCACTAAAATATTTAAATGTGCAGTTTATCTTTGGCCACGAGAAGAGGACCTACTTAAAATATTGTACAGTTAAAGAAAACAGCAAAATTATCATAAATATATTATGTGACAGTAATAAGATACCAATAACTGGCCAGCAGCTATAGTGCATCTCGAATGCTTCCATATTTTGCTCTCAATCTCTTCAAATAAACTGAATCCAAAAAATTTTTCTATATAAACGTGCCTTTTACAGAGGGCACACCTAAAGTTCTACAACCACATGCACCTTTATTGGTCAGTGCTCAACAACTACAGAAACGCCTTCAAGATTTTCGTTTTATTTATGGCTGGCTCATTTCTTTGGTTTATGACCTATGCCAATTAGAAAAATTGACTTTACCTTTATGTTTGTGGATATTGATGTTCTTTGAAGAATCCTGCAATGAAGCAAGTTATAAGAGACGCTCGAAGCATTCAACAATAAGTTTTGCATCTGACATATGAGTACTTTGAAGAACAGCTCACGTATCCCGAGTCATTTGAGTAAATTCTATCCTGTGGATCAGTGGTGTGTAGTAGTTGAGGGCGTCAGAATCGGGTAAGTACGACATTTCGTGACAAGGACATGTGCATGCGAGCCCGCAATGCATGGAAATGTGAGCGTCTTATACAAAAGTGCGACATATATTAACCTTTCTGGAAAAGTGGCTGTTTTTAGGCGGTTGCGACTTGTACACCAAAAAATATGGCATGCGACAAAGTTTTAGGCATCATTCTATAAGTGTAGGTGTTGAAGTGGAAGATTGTACACCGTGATAGACTTCACTAAAGCTTCATTACTGCTCTCATTTAAAAATTCTGCAGCCAAGTTCATCAAAGTGCACACTTTGCATTGTTTGACTTGGCAAGTGCATCAAGCACTGGAGGCCAATTTCAACTATACCTCCTGTCAAGATTTAATTTTTGAGACCCTCCAATGTGCCGAATATTGATAAATCTGCCAGAAGATAAAAATGCAGTGTTTGGTTTACAAAGTGCATGAAACTGCTCGAAGAATAATTCTGAAGCCAGTGTTTGGAAGCATGTTAAAAACCTAATATAGTAAAATTGATCAATTACCTACACCCCACAAAGAGAAAAGTTAATGTGCACCCAACAGTCGGTACAAAAGTGTTCTTGCACTGAACTCAATCAGAATGCAGCCACTCAAGACCATGACTTCATGCTCAGCAACAGAATATCATATCCACTGAGCCACCATCGCCGGTACAGTTTTCTCATTTTGCTGAGACTCGGAGCATCGGAAGTACTAGAGGAGCCCCTCCACAAAGCTTGTTGACAGCTCTTGGCTTCACTAAGTTTAGTAAAGTTTCTGCTACAAAGCTTTCATTTCATTGTGAAAACAACTGAGACTTATCAAGCCCAAGTGACAGTAATTTGCTATTTTCATTATAGCTGAAACCAGGAAGAACACACAATACATAAAGTGTACTCACTTTCCCATCTGCTCAGCGATGCTCATGAAGCGATGAGAGAAAAGAGAGAGCCGAACTGCATCCAACTCCAGTCCTATTTTTTCTTCCTTGGACTTGCTAACCTGTGGAATTTACAAAATATTAGTGCTGGTTCTTAAGAATGTGTCACACCTACAAAAAGCACAACTCAAAATTGTGCTGATTCTGGAGTAAGCTGCAAAATACATTAAGTATGTATCCTTTGTTGTAGAAGTACAATGCAAAAGAAAAGTCAAGTGGTGGTAAAGTGGAAAATTAAAACCTCATGCATGCTGTTCCAATGCCCTGTGATTATTTTTGGAAAAAAAAATATAAATTTTACCAAAGAAAATAAGCTTATTTTCAGATCTTCTATGTGTTATCAGTTCAAAGGGGCCCTGAACCACCCCTCAGGCTTGGTGAAAAAACACAGTCCACGGATAGCATACGCTGCTGTCAACATCTCAGTCAAGTTCTGCAGTCGTACCCGGTGTGTGGAGCTCGCAAGCGGAGCGCAAAGTCACCTTTCGCTGAAACGCTTTCTTTTCAACAGAAGCCTGCTCCTCTCTCTTTTCGGTACGCTTTATTTCGTAACAAAGCGGATTCCCATATGTGGCTGCTATTGGCCAATAGCTGACATCAATCAAGAAGGGTGTTTGGATCAGTACGCTTCTTCCTACTGTTACTGTGTATATTTATTGACGCAGTTTAAAATTGGGAGGATGCTAAAGCTTCGCTTTTAAGAGTGGAACGCAATAGCATTCAAAGATCCCTGACTGCTTCTCACGCTTCCCAACAACTGCAGCTTAAGCAACCGTAATGGCTACCGGGAAACACTGGCGACGAACGCTATGCACGAAGGCGAGCTTTCTGGTAGAAACACGGCCCCTGCGTGGGGCGATCCCGGAGATATTGTACAGCCGCACCAAAAAAATTTCATAATTTTCAGGTTTCCGCTTTTGTTTTGTACAATTAATATTTCAGTCTGAGAAGATTTAACATAAAAGGCATGCGCTGTGGGTGTTTTGTTCCATGACATTTGTTTGTGGATTGTCATTCTCAAAATTCCGAGGAATAGCTTTGCCAAGAATGCAAGACAAGGTATGAGCAACATTAATGATAAAATGGTGTGGCATACCTAAATATATTTGGAGGGCCTTTGCAGTTGGGGATGATTTTCTCGGCCGCGGGCGCCAAAGCCAATGCCGACACCGACGCCGGATTTTCTGTGACACGGGGCCCTTAAAGCTATCGCGTTAATACACAGGCTGACATAAGTGAAAATCTGCTTTCGACTTTTAATAACAATTACATACTTCCGACTATCGTCAGCTCATGCTCGGCTGCGGCTGCCCGTGAAAGAATTCAACTTTGGCCATCCAGCTTATCAGTGTCGTAGTCGTCGGGTCTCACTAATTCAACTAGTTTTGAATACTCAACTAGCCTCGAACCACGCGAAACTTAAGGTCAGACCACAGGCATGCGCGCTCACTCCTGGCCACTCCTGGTTAGACGCCTTGGCATACTTCGCTTCGTAATGAGTTATTGATAGCGCTTTAAAATGCGCAAGTTGGATGTGGCTATTATACGTCAGTCATGCTATTGCAGGACAAAGCCGGTTCGCACTACGCAGCACAGCGAGACAGGAGCATATGTGCACGAGCGCGCCCTTAAGCCAAGTCGTGCACAATGCAAATGCTGCAGTTGCATGTAGTTGCGGTCTACTACGTAGCATACTCGGTCTACTAACTGCGGTCTACTGCTGTAGCTGTGGTCTACTACTACGTAGCATACCGTGGCCGCCGCGGGGTGCCACGGGGTGCCACGATGAGTCAACTGGCTTAGGGTGGCTCGATGTCCTCACCACGACATAGGGACACTCTAACTGGCTGTGCGCATTGCGGCTCACTGAGGACAACTGCGTTTGGCGCATTGTAGGTGCCAAAATCAGAAATAGTGGCAGCTACATGAACATCCAGAATCAAATATGAACTGCGTGTCACGGTGACGTTCAGTAGGCAGAGCGTTGTGGGCACACCTTCACAGTGCAAATCATTGAAGAAGGACCGGAAGCACCACGAGCAGTGTATTTGATTGCCAATAACTCGGCTTCTGCTGAACCCGTTGAAGATCTCTTTGTTGCAAAGTATTTCTGAAATAGTCTAATTTAATTTTAAATGCATTTCTCGACTTTGATAAAAAGTGGTTCAGGGCCCCTCTAAAGGTACATTACCCACGACATGACACATACTATGATATGTCAAATTGCAGCTTAATCATTGGTGTCTCGAATAGGAACCAAAGCATATAACTCCTGAAAATAAAAAAAAAAATGAGATTTTTAGAAAAGCACTTAAGCAGTATGAACAAAAAGATTATTTTATTTTAGTGAACTTTTTAAGAATTGAAATACCTCAAACATACAATAAACAGTCAACTACCATTAATTCGACCCTGACGAGACTGACGAAACTGGTCGAATTATCCGGGGGGCGAAGAAATAAAAGGTAGAAAAAAAGCGTAAACACGCCAATGATTACCTTGGCAATATTTGCCTTTACAGTTCGCTTCGCCACAAATACCGTCGTGTCGTGCGATGAAGCATACTAAGCTGGGAAAGGTGCACTGTTACGGGATATAGCACCTGTTCCTTAATTTACACATGCACATGTGCCGTCTCCGGTCAAAGCACGAGCACTGAGAGGCCTATGTTTAGTGGGAAGCCTTCAGAGTACTCGATAAACTGCCGCTTTTTTGGCTTTAAATGTCCCCTCCACTAGCTACCTTTCTTTTCGATAGCTTTCCAAAAACACCAGATGGTTTTTCTTCGCTTCTCGGTGCACGGCACAGGCGCTAACTAGGCCCCGTTAACAGACTCATACAAGAGACGCATGCCGTGCGAAACGAGGGCTCAAATCACCACAGCAATGTCAGAAACAGCTCTGAATGGCTGCCAGTATGCTTATTATACGTCTAGATGCTCGTACTGTGACTGGAGATGGCACGTGCACGCCTGCATGATTAAAAAAATGCGTACTTTTCCTGTGACAGTGGCTAATTTACAATCTTGATATGCTTTACCACATAACACGGCTGTATTGTGGCGAAACTGACCAGTCAAGTTTGATTTATCAGGCGAGGGTCGATTTTGAGATCGAAATAACGGAAGTTTGGGCTCATACAAATGTATGGGTGCTGGCCGGGACCTTTGGTCAGAATTGAATTAACCAACAAATTGAATTAAACGAAGTCGAATTAATGGAAATATACTGCATGTGCTTTGTCAGTGGTTTTTATTTCTTGATGATAGAACAGATTAAGAAGTTTAATGGGAAAGATGCTGAGGTTGATGATGATGGGCCAAGATGATGCCCATGTTATGCAGAAAAGCAGTTTCTTTATAAATGTGAAGAATATTTACCCCCTAGCAGCAAGCTTATGGTTCCTTTTTCTCTTTTTTTTTTTTTTGCACAATGACTGTTAGGGCCAGCAACATCTGCTACTGTGCACTAAATTTAATGAAAATCAACTGTGCACTATTATTTCAGTTAAAACTCCACACAATGGGAAGCAATTCTCATAATAAATTTTATAAACATCATTGAAGCACTAATAAATAAGAGCAACTCAACAGTAGGGGCAAAATAAAATTGCACTCAACATTACAGCACAACAAAAAATTCAAAACAATGCACACTCCCGAGTTTGTGCCAATGCTTAAGGCACTGTTATAGCAGCCTAGTTGGAAATGAGGAATAACAAAAGACCTTGCTGAGTCTTCACCCCTGCATTAATTTTAGAATTTTTACGCCAAATCAGCTAAAGTGCAAATTCTGCACAATTTAATTTGGAAAGTATGACATATGCTGAAGGTCAATTCTAAAAACACCTTCTGTCAAAGTTTTGCTTTGAGATTTCCCGGTGCGCCAAGGATACACAAATCTGACCAAGCATGAAAATGCAGTCTTCATATTACACATTGAATAATTTTTCACGAAAAAGAATTCCAAAGTCAATGTTTGGCAGTGTGCCAAAATGCTACCAATAAAATTTATGGATCTGCTATGGCACACAATACAGAAAGAGTTAATGTGTTGGAAAAACAGTGGCTTGTAATTTCAAGTCAGATTACCAGAAGCTAAAAGATATTGAAAAAGAAAAAGCAAGTTTCAAGACACTGAAGCTCCAAGTCATTTTTGATGTTGCCTGCCTCTGAGTAGGTGCTTTTTTTATATTTTCTTTTTAAAATTTCAGTTTCCTTTAAACTTTTAATGATTATGAAAATCTTTTTATTGATCTTGCCTGAAATGCTTATGAAATGAACACTGGCACAATCTGTCAGTACTTAGAAGAAAATTTTAGGTTAAGAATACACGTAAAACAAAGCTGCAAAAGCATACAAACAACCAAGTTAATGCATCTGGTCTAGTCAGCACGCTGTATATTTACCAAAACTTCTTTGGAAAATCTGCAATCTGCAAGCAAAATCTGGTGCTTGCATGCATGTGTGTGTAGAATGAGCATTCCTAAAATAAAGTGATAAGCACAATTTACTTCCAATCCTCAAATAAGTAATATTCAGGGGTAAAGTGAGTCAAGGCATTAGGATTATCAAACATGTTACAAACCAGTTTAGTTAGGCCTTCCTACATCTTTTTATTTTTTTCTTCTAAAATATTAGAGTATTTATGTTAATGGGGAAAAAACAGTATCAGGAAATAAAAGTTACCTCAATGCTTATGTCTCCATGTTTCAGAACTTGAGCACAGCATGCGGGCTCCACAACAATTGTGCTTTGAGGAAAAAAAAAATCCAGATTGCTCCTTTTATGACCGTACTGATGACAACACTACTAAAGCTATTAAAACAATGTAGAAAAGGTGAACAGTAGAACATTATGAAATTGTCAGGAATTATAAGAACTTTCAGCCCAGACAAAATTCAATGCAGATTCAAAAAGTTCATTGCGCAATATTTCTCAAGTTAATTAAACTAACAAACAATTTAAATGTAACGTGTCTGAATTTACACATCCAAAATTGTGGCCTTTTCTGGTGCATAGTAATGCAGCACATGTGACATCATTAAAATTTTTATAACTCTTTCATCATGTAATATGATCTCTTAAGAATGCAGACGTTTCATAAGCCATTATAAATCACAACATTACAGTAAATCACAATTCCTGTAGCAAGAAACACACTCAACAAACAGAAAAAAAAACTTAGAATGAGCATGTATTGAAATTCATGATAGTATACACTAGGCGACTGCAATCTTGGATTCCTCAAACAACGTGCCTGCTCACTTTAAGTGAGTGAAATGCTCTATTAAAGCTGTCATAGTTTTTCTGCATATGACATCATATATGTCTGGCCTTTCATAAACTGACACAAAAAAACTTATTTTTTCTTTCTTTTCTCATTTATTAGGTAGCTCTAGATTGTAATTACAGTATGGCTCTCCAACTCCTTGAGTGTACAACAAATAGTTATGTCATCTTTAATGTGACCAGCTCAATACACGTGCCAAGTGCAGTGCAGATTCAAGCATGAAGCAGGCTGCAGGTTACATTACAAATTGGATGGTGGTGGTCAGGGAATTGGTATGTGCGCTGAACCCACTACAAGGAGAAGAAAGTAAAGTGAAAAAGAGAAAGAAGAGTTCTGCTCGTGCGCGATTATATCGCAACTATGAACAGAATAAACGGTTCTAAACTGTATGGCTCTGTGGCTTCTCCGTTTTTAACATTGTGATAATAAGCAGTGATAAGAGATAACAGGATAACGGCCAAAGTGGGTATTGTGTTCGACGCTTCGTCATCTAACAGTCCCCACATGTCATTGAACGGTAATTTGCAAGCAGGAGCAAACTTGAACTCGAACATATTAACGTTATTACTGAACTTCCGGAGCCATTGCGTTGCGATGAAAGCCGTCGTTGAAAAGGCATTTCTATAGCTGGCATCCATTAAGATGATCGAGACACCCTCCAATTTCTATGGTGGTAGGATACCAGACAGATGAATTCTGGTGAAGGAAAAATTAACATGTGGCAAATGACGCAAGTGACCTTTGGGACGGCTTCAAGCAGCTTCCTCCCAGCAGCAATTAATCACCACCTTAATCGAGAAGAGGTGAACTTCCCAGGTGCAGTAATGAAACTTAAGAAATTCTACTTATGTTGATGATGTAATGCTAGGTGCCAAAGATAAGGAAGACGCAGAAGTTGTACAGCTCGAAGCGAAATAAATTTTTCAGAGGGTCGGAATGAACTTGTGAAAATAGACCACCAACAGCGAGGACTTCAGGAAGAGATTTGAACAAGACTCCATACAACTTGGAATGATATGGGACACATATGGTGAAAGTACCCATTGATGATATGGAGGACAGATATCAGAGGCAGAATCACCTAAAACTCAGTACTACAAGCAAGTGCCTAGATATTTGACACGATAGGATTAATAGCGCCAGTCACAACTGTCACCAAAACAGCCAACAACGATTATGGAAAGCATATCTTTTATGCGTCAAATGGAATAACTTGACAGAGGGACTACTAACAATTGAAAAGCTTAATGCCGAGGCCGTGTGTGTAAAGTTTAAGGAAGCCCGCAAGCATGAACATCTATATATTCTCAGATACCAGTCAGGTGGCATAAAGAATGGTAACATACATTCCGGAGGCATACTTAGAAGTATCCCATGAGGATGGAACAAAATCTGTACAATAGCTATTGGAAAAGACAAAAGTAGCTCCTATTAAGACTACTAGCCTGGCAAGGTTAGAACTTCTGGGATCAACACTTTTGGTGATAATGTGGCAATTCTTAAACTAACAGTTGCAGATGATAAAATGAGTCACTCAAGTGAAGTTCTAGACTGATTCAATGATAGTATTTCATCGGATCACAAAGCAGAAGAAGCGAGAAGCTTTTTTTGACAACAGAATCAGTGAAATAAAGAGTATGTCATGAGAAGAACAATGGAAATACGTGAAGAGTAATGAAAATCCAGCGGACTTCTTAATGAGAGGCATTACTGCGCAGAGGCAACTGTCAGCTGAACTGTGATGGAAAGGACCACAGTGGCTGCACAGTGAGCAAACATCTTACAGGATGAGTGACCTGGTATAAGAATCGGAAGACGATGTTGTCATCGTACAGAACACAATGCAATGCACCACAGAACAAGGGATCAATCCCAACCAGTTTAGCTCATATTAAAGATTGGTTAGAGTTACAGCTTCGGTGTTAAGGTTTATAAGAAACGTCCATTAATGTAAAATGAGCAGTCCATTGAAATTCGAAGAAACAACAAAAGCTGACTCATACCCCATCAAGCAGGAACAGAAACATCACATCAATGCAGAGACCCAACGACCACGAAAAGACGACAACATTATAACTTTGAGTGGCTGTGAAGTCTTTGAAGATGAGTATGGATTGCTAAGACTTTGGAGAAGGCTTGAAGAGGCATTAATGCGATTTGATGAAAAACATCCAATTGTGCTACCATGTCACAACGAGTTCACAAAACTGCTAGTGAGACATATTTATCATGGAACTTTACATGGTGGAATCGGGGACAAGCTAACGGAGCTGAGGACCAAGTTTTGGGTGATAAAAGAATGACAAGTCATCAAGCAAATCATAAGAGTGTGCTGTATTAGACGATTCAACTCAACACAACCTCACTATGAGCTTACAGAGCAACCCAAGCAGACCCGTTTTAAGTCATCGGAACAGGTTTTACAGGTCCACTTTAAGCAAGAGACACAAACTCGGAGAATATCATGAAGAATTTTACAACCCAAAGCTTCTTACAAGCCTTTAGACAATTCGTAGCGAGACGAGGAATGTGCCAAGTAATTTACAGTGACAACACAGCTACCTTCATCGTGGCAAGTTGGACATGAAGTTGTCACTAGTTGATGGTGAAGGTGGCACGAGGAATACACAAAAGAGCCCAAAGGGGCATTGATGAAACAACCCGGAATGAAAAAATGGAATTTGAAAAATGAAGATAAAGTTCTTATCAGAGAATGTCAACCTCGAGCTTTCTGGAAACTTTGCATCGTGGGAGAGGTTTATCCAGGATGTGACCTCCTCGCAAGAGTATGTCTGCTGCAGACATTGGACACAAAGTTAATAAGGATGCCACTACGCACAGTCTTTCCACTAGAAGGATGCATCTAAGGGCTGCCTTGGAACCTGTTGAACCCACTACAAGGAGAAGACTGCAAAACAAAGAAGAGAAAGAGCAGCTCTGGTCGCGTGCACTTGGATCGCAACCACAAACAAAATAAGCAGTTCTAAACCATAGGGCTTTGTGACTTCTCCGTTTATAACAACGTGTGCCAGTAAGCCCGGTGCAGTGGTCATGCAGCTGTATGGATCAGTGCATGACCACCACCTACAATTTACATCCTGTTATCTGCAGCCTGCTTCATGCCCAAATCCGTGCTACACCACCTGGTATGTGTTTTGAAATGGTTGAATTAAGAGATGACACTTTATTTACTGCACTCTCGAGGAATCAAGGCTTCATACCATAATTACTAGAATGACAGCTATGTACTGAAAAAAAAAAGGAAGAAAATCTAGACAATGCTTTTGGTTCAGTACTTAAAGAGACACTCAATTCTTCTAACACATTATGGCAATTGCAATGCAAAATTAGGAACCATTTTTATGAACTACAGTCGAATCCCCCTACAACGAATGCCACTACAACGAAATTTCCGCCACAACGAAGATTTTCTGATTCCCCGTCAGCTGCCCATAGAAAGTAATACAGTATAGACCACTTATAACGTAACTGTTTATAGTGCAGAACTGGCTACAGCGCGGCCCTTTCCTACTCCCGTTTACCCTTTCATAGAACTCCCTGTATACGCATACTGCTTACAGTGCAGCCACGTGAGATGAAATACCGGTTATAATGCGACTTCCATGGGAAAATCTCGCCGACAAGGGCGGCAGCGAGCACGTTTCTCAACAAGGTGCGTGCTGCCAGCCGGCAATTGCATTATTAAATGCAATCAAACTCTCATTAATTCGGACTTATTCGGCCGCACATCGGTTAATCCGGACTACTTTTGGAGCTCGGTGAGCGAGGAGCGCCGCAAATGTGCAACGCAAAAGAGCAAGAACGGCGCTAGCATCCAACCGAAACGAAGCAGCGGAGTCCACATCGCCACAGCCATCAGTTGAAATCGTACGCGAATGACATCAATGCTGGAACGCTTCGAGCCTATTTGTGTCTTTAAAGCCTGTATTCTTGCGTTTACTGCCGCGTATAACATCGCGTTGGCCGCGGGCTTTCGTAACTGCGTAGTCGTCATCCACAATCGTGTCGATAGCGGCCGCGATTTTCTCCGCAGCGGTTGCGGCGAACAGTAGTTTCGTTTTTACTCGGTACGCGCGTCGGCCGTGTGCCTAAAACACTGCGTAGTCGCCATCGATGATCGCATAGATAGCGACTGCAGGTTTCGACTGCAGTTGTTGCAGCAAATGGTAGTTAATTCGTCCAGAATCGGTGCGTGTGTCGGGCGCCTTCAGCACCGCAAAGTCGTCATTCATAATTGTGTCAATAGCGGTCACGGTTTTTTCTGCAGCGGTTGCCGCAAACAGTTGTTTCGTTTTGACTCGGTGCAAAGCTGTCAAGCTTGAAGAGCGCCGGCTGCATCGAGATTATGTTTTCGCCAGCTCACTAGCGAAAACGTAATCACGATGTGCGCGCGATAGTACAAAGCGTGTCTACATGCTTGGTCTACATGTTTTGCATACGTACAGTGCTTGAAAATCGTTATTTTGGTTATAGTGCAGTACCGCTTATAGTGCAGATATTCACAACTCCGGCGACTTATGTTATAAGTGGTCTACACTGTACAAAAAAAAGTCTCTCCATAACGAAGGCATTTTATTCGGTGTTTCCGCTTCAACGAACTTTTCGAGAACAAAACTGGGATTGAATTGAAATTGGAACTGCCGAGTAGACAAATTAGAAGGCTCCCAAAGCTGTGACGATCGTATGTCCGATTGAACAAGGTTTTCGCGAACGAAATCAAGTTCAACGTACCGATTTACGCCACTGCAAACACATGGTCATCATGTGCCTGCACGAGACTGCACGGGATCACCACAATCGCTGCCGTTTTCTGTGGTGTGTGTCCGGTCGAAATAGCTATGCCACTGAAGAAGCGTAAATTTCCCTCTCTTGAGAAGGCACATACGATCGCCGAGGCAGAAAGCGGAAGGAAAAAATTTCGCAGTTTTGCCCGAAAGGCGAAGCATCGATTGCGATAGCATATTACTAGACAGCTATACAAACTAAGGATTGTAGTTTATCGGCTGTATAAACTTGTAAACATTCGCTTACTAACGAAATTACCAAGCACGGTGTCACGCGCGCACAGGTAAACATGAGCACATCTTGCTCGATGACCGCGGAAACTCGGTGTCAGCACGATGGAATGAAAGGGCGCGGCAATAGCAGCGAGCGAATTGACCTCTGTGCCGTCTCTCGCTTCAACGCGAACTAAAAAAGCCCAGCGCACATGACTCTACCGGCACTAGTTGCACTTTGCCCACATAGCAGATTGCTTTGAAGATGAGGCACGCGCGGGCGTGCACTAAATGCACGGCGCAGACTGCTTTCAAGATATGGCTGCTGCTGTCAACATGATGCCAACGTCTCGTCGCCTGGGAAAAATTACAACCCGCTAGACACACTGACTCCGGCGACTGCTTTGAAAGTAATGGACCCTTTTGACCTCATCTTAAATGTTAACAGAGCCCACGACAATGACATTGCGATGGCTCTTTTACACATTGAGACTCGCGTAACGCATTTGCTTGCCGTGAAGCGAAATCCAGGCTTTCCAACTTCTGGAAATAAAACTTCTGGTAAGCGCAAGCTTGCCAAGTTTGCCGATTTTGTCATAAATATGCAATGAAATTGTGGTAATTCAAATCGCTTCATTAATTGCGACGGTGCATGTGCCGCAAAATGAGAGTTTCGCGATCGGCCGGGCATGCGCGTTGAGTTAGGCGTCGGCCGCAATGTACGAAAAATGCTGTAACAGAGGCGCGAAATGCATTCTCTCGTGAAGTTGACACTTTATTTACCGCCTTCGGTACGTCTCAAACAGTGGCGCACCGACGGGGGGGGATTCGGGGGTTGTAACCCCCCCCTGAGGCCGACTTAACCCCCGGTTATGTTTAACCCCTTTTCTTTCCTTACGCATTTGAGTACTGCAACTAAGATGTAAGATGCGCAATCGTCTGCACACTCGCAAAAAGCGCATTTTTTGACAATTTCCCGTGAAGAAATCGAAATTAGTGCTGTTTAGATGGTATTGGCAAACTGTCAACCCCCCCCTGGCAGAGATCCTGGGTGCGCTACTGGTCTCAAACTTTGCCCCCACGCCATCATGAGGATTTCCTGGACGATGGTTTCGGTTTCGTTCGCGGCTTTGCCGTTTGGCGTACGTATATACATACTTAATTTCGCGTCAACGAAGTTCCTCCACAACGAAATTTTTCGAGTGTCCCGTGAATTTCGTTGTAGTGGGACTCGACTGTATTCACGTGGCTTTCTTTTTTGAACCTCAAAGTTTGTCCTAAATCACATATTAAGAACTGATGCAGCACAGATTCATATAACAGCTGCACAATAATTATTTACTAGATTTTGTGCTAAAAAGTTGTGGCACAGTTACTGCAGGGATAAAATATATCATGCCTTTTGCAGCTGAAAAATTTTTCACGACAGTTCGCAATAATTGTCATTATTAAATGAAACTACAGCAAGAGAGAATGTGTGAAGTGTGTGCATGCAGTGTGTGTGCATATGTGTGTGCACGTGCCTGTGTGTGCGTGCATCTGTGCATGTGTGTCTATTTTAATTCATGTTTACCATATCAAAATAAAACATTTGCATTTGTAGTGTCTGCTATGCACCGAGTAATTATAACTGAATGTAGAATCGTAAAGGCTAAATTGAATAACAAAGGCTATTAAAAGTTACACCCCCTGTACAACTATGACTACATCATACCATTGCTAAACTGGGTTTGTAGCTCTTTTCACAGAAAAATGACAAATCAACTCCTGAGGTTTGGGGTACGGCTTATACACAAATAAAAGTATTAAAAAATTTTTTTCTGAAGTTCTTCTTTTAAAGTTAAAGGTGCAGTTATCACACAAGTTTGTATGGAAATCAGAATTACAGAATAAGAAACTTTTACATGTGCGATGTCCCACTCACATACCAGTGCTGCGGCTTCAGCACTAAATTGAAGAAAGGGAAGTTTGGCCTTTATTTCCTCCATTAATAACCAACAATTTTCCACCAAAAAATGAAAATGGTGCTTTGAACAAATACTTTACTAGTCAAAAGTGATATAGTGTTGTCTTTAATGTCCCTTTAAATAACACAGGCTTAATACTACAATTCTTATTCCTACAACAGAGGCCAGGACAAACACTACAAAAATTTGCATAAAATTATTTCTGCCCCAACCAGACAGCTGCACCCATAACAAAGATAAAATAATGAAAATCATTTATCTCAGTCAAGCACATCTTACAATCCAGGCATGTAGCAAATGCAAAGAGCTGGTTTGCATCAAAGTGTGCCCTTTTAACTAACATCTTGCACCAAGGTTATCAGATGACAGTTCATACCAGTTATCTTCAATGATGATAGCGGGACCATTAACGATATTGCCTGCCAAGAGATTTTTCAACAGGTACACAGGAGTTTGGTGGTAGCTGTCTTCAAAGTAGCACTGCACAGTCTGAAATGAACAAAAAAGTTCTGTGCATAAGCTCATAGTAATGCTATCACAATCTGTGCAAGCAAATAAATGGAGAAAGGGGGTTGCAAGCAAACAGTGAATGAAGTAACCAGTAAGCCAGACCACATTAACTGCAATGAGAAGTGTGCAATCATTGGCTAAACATTATTTAAAGTCTCAACCACAAATTTTCAGGAAAATCTGATTAACCTTTCCAGAACTAATCATGACAATGTATAGCATTCGTTTATCTCAAGTAATAATTTTTCAATATTTCATTCCATCAATCCATTTGACATTCAGCCACAGTAAAGAGTTAAAAAGATAGTTTTACCTAAGGCATGAAGGCTTTATTGCTTAGGCCTATTCGAAATTTTCTGACCCCTAGCAACACAGTTTTCACACATTTTTCATCTATAACTTATCGAACGCATATCACCTACACTTCACTTCAAGAAATGTCACAGCACCTATCATGTGAAAACCAATGTATCTATATTTCTGAAGCAATAGAATAATTTTCCTAAGACACTAGGGAGCCTCCTCACACAAGATTTTGAAAAATAGAACATAAAAGACAAACATCCAACACTCAACATTCTTGCTGCCCTTATTTAACGTCGTAATTACCTACCACAGGTAATGTTTAACTAAATGGTGAAAAGTTAACCAAAATACACTGTACACAAAGAGTTGATAACTTGGCATAGCCCAGCGGTATTGAGAACTCAATGGTTTTAACCCTACTTAACACATAAATACAGCTTCAATATATTGAAAGTCTTGTACACATAAGTGCAACCAAAAATCTTTAACAAATGTTGATGGCACTAGATATGCTGTGAGTCAGGCCTATTGGTTGTTCATAGTTAAGAAAAAGAAAAAAAAAAGCACGCAGTAGAGAAATTACACTAAGACTGAAAGCTAAGGCATGTACAACACACACACAAGTAGCTGTACTTTCAAACAAACATTTATTTTGCCAGCAGACAGTTTTGTGTAACTTGGAACACTGTGCCCGTGGAAACAAAAGTAACAAGAAACTTTCACCTTGCATGTAAATGCTTCTTCTTGTCTAGTCAAACGTAATAACTCTTCCTTAGCAAATTAATACTTGTTCATGTAAACAATTTCTTACTCATTGAGCAAATATGTACTATCGGCCAAGAAAGTAAACGGACCACGGCTCCGGCAGCTGGAGCGGCTGCCTACAGTGCGATTTCCCGCTGTTCGCGAAGAAAACACGCTTCAGCAACGTGATTATGGTTGGCTGCTCGGCATTAGGGTGCGCAAACTCTTCCATGAAAGGAGAAAAGAAGTTTTTCATTTTCCATGGAATGGAGCGCACAAACGTAAATGGGCAGTTGCTGTCAAACGAGCAACCGTGAACGGCGAGCTGTGGGTACCGAACGTAGGAGCCAGAATATGTGAAGATCATTTCGCCACAGGCAAGTGTTTTGGCGAATAACTTTGTCTACTAACGTTCTAGTACAAATACCCCCTTTTTAACAATCAGTTAAATACACACAGGTGCACCCAGCAAGGATCCTCAGCACATTGATTATGTGCCGTCTTCATTCCGGTACAATGAAAAGGCAACTGAGGCTCCACGAAAGAGGGAGGCGAGGTAACGTCAAAATAAGTCGTGCACTTTTGAGATACTTAAATGAGTGCTTTCTCTCTGCAGTTATACACGACATGCGTCTCTTGACAAAAAACGGGAGACTGCGAAGGCACAGCAGCTGACGACATGGCGCGCGCTGGGCACCGCTGCAGACAAAACAGCGGACGAAGCGATCGACTGTACCGTTTGTTATGGGAAGCATTACCAACAGCCACTTATTAGGTTGACTTACCACTTATTAAAAACTACTTCTAAGTTAACGAACATTTATATCCGCTCAACAAACGTTTGCGCTTGATAAATGTTATGACTATCTGACGCGACACAAACACGTTAGCGCATGAAATACCTGCCACATAAAAATACGCGAGTCTAGCGACAAGCGACGCGATGGAGATGGCTGTCGCGTTCACTCGTCGCCTACAAGTCGTACCGCATGCGAACGACGAGACGAGCAATGACTTTGAGCGACGTCTCCCCGGTGTTGCCGGTATGAAGGCAGCAAATACTCGCCGAAACTGGCGTTACGCATGCTTTATTAATTTAAGTTGATGTGTTTTAGTGTAAAGAGTAGCATTATTATTTCTAAAGGTCTTGCACTACGTTATTATCCTTACACGTATCAAAATCTAGTCGTTTGCTCGTTCCGTGCGACAATCGGTAGTACTTGACTGATGTATATCCAGTTCCGACTTCGCGCTATTGGCTAGTCGCTAGCCAATAGCGACGAGCGACGAATTCTAGATTTCCAGAACCGAGCGATCGAGCGACAAGAACAAGTGATCTGTTCGCGTGACGACCCGTTTCATCGCTCGAAGCCGTCGCTCGTCGCCGTCGCGCACAAAATCGCTCTCATGCGGTTTGGGCTTAAGGGCACCAACATAAGTACGAAGGAGTGATAGCTCACACCTACATTTTGGAACTGCCCAGCGGTGGTTATATCGTGGTTTTTCACCAAAGTTCCGCAGTATATAAAAGACAAAGCGCGTGAAGCATGGGCATAAAGTGACGGCGGCATAGACGGCGTCGTGGTCTCGAACCGGAAGTTGTAGCAGAATACGCCGTACCCCACAATCCCTTGCGACAACCGAGATTTTGCTATCCACCTATTGTGTAATTAGTCAGTTAACACAAAAATTATAAATAACTGCAGCCACTGAAATAGCACAGGCTGGTATGAAACTGCCTGTCTATTGCCCAGTCTGAAAAGGAGATATCATTCATGGGAAGAACTATTCATGGGAGTAATATCAATATCAATCTTTTTTGGTGCACATTATAAAACCATTTTATATACAGATGTTTGTTGAAAATACAGCACCCTGTTTGTGTCTTGCATGTGCCCTTAGCTTTCAGTCTTCATTCCTGCCTATAACATGTTGCCTTAACATTAAATTTTGTCAGAAGAGAGAGTAAATTAAATGCCTCAGTCATAATAAGTTGAGACAAGAAAACACAATTGTTTACAGTGTAAGCAATTAAAACATCCTTCATGGATAAACACTCTTAAACCTTGAATATATTATTACGAACTACAAAATGCTAACAATTTAGAAAATTGAGCAGTGTGGAACATTAGTGCTAATAGGTAGAAAAGTCATAACTGAAAATTTTACAATTTAATTTGCTCAGCATTAATGAGACAAGGCAAGAACTTAACTGATCTAGGGAAATATATATACAAAATCTTGCTGTAGTTTCCAGAACATCATGATTAGTCTCATTAAAGTAGAGTATTTGCCATTGCAACACATTAAGGGGCCCTGCAACACTTTTTTGCACACAGTAAATAAACCTACTTAGTTGATAGGCAACACTGTCATGAGCCACTTAGACTAATACAGTACAGTCGAACCCGGATATATCAAATCTGAAGGGGATCACAAAAAGTTCGATATATAGGTTATTCAATATATAAAATTAAAATTTTATACAGAAATTTTCGATAGGATTTTACAGCTGTTCCATATACACAATAATCTGTTATATGTGGGTTCGATATATTGGGGTTCGACTATAGAACCCCGTTGATTTGTTTTTTAAGGGCTCACAAAAAAAAAAATGAATGTGTGGTTCAGGAAAATGTAGCATTCGAGAACACTTGCAGCAGCACTATTGGTGAGACAAACAGCTTCTCAAACTCAAAACCTTATTTCATATTAAATAGAAAACCAACGAACCACTGACATCCTGCTCAGTAAAGCTTGTTATCACTGCCCGATGGTTATATTCAACATTATACACTCCTTTTTAAGTAGTCGTAGCCGTGAATCACACTTAATGAAGCTTGTAATTGCCATCTGGCCCTTGGGTTGAATATTCAATAACAACAACCTTTTTTCAAGAACTCACAGCAATTGTTAAGTTTCTTTGCAGCCTTGTATGTTGAAGTAACTGTGCAATGTATCGAAGATAACGAGACAGTATCTGCGAATATGGGTGGGGGGCAAACCCTTTTGCCTCCATCTACCTCTTCTTGGCTTTCGCCTTAGTGATTTGTGTTGAGATCGGTGACCAGCAACAATCTGAACACAGCTATGGCGATCCTTCCGTGCCACATGGCTGGTTTTGCGAACCACTTTAAGCTGCGACATGCGGCGGTCAGCGTAGGTGCTGAAAAAGTATGGTGTCTCGTTGATGGTGCACTATCAGTGTTTTTGGACGCAGCAACTGGGATAAGAAATGCAACTAATGGGGAGCTAATACACATGACCCTACGGAAACTAAATGCAGGGTTCGTACAGGTTTCCAAGGCATAAATTCAACGATATTCAAGGACTTTCCAGGACCTGCCACAGGTTTTTCAAGGACTCAAAGTGGCATCCAAAGTAGGATTTCTTTACTCCAACATTTCCAAAAATGACTAGTTTTATTGCACTTACAATAAATAAATGTATGCCACAATTATAATAAATATGTCTAGCCTTGATAACTTCTCAAGATCACAGCACAAAATGAAGGCTTAGAACAGCGGCTGAGATTTCTCCAGTATAGGCTGGGTAAAGTTCACCAAAAATATTCAAAACATTCAGCATAGGGTTATTGCACTAAAATAAAAAGGAATAAATGTATATCCCAATGATGTTAATAATGTCTAGCCTTGATCACTTTGCAAGTTCACAACAATACCGAAAAAAGAAGTTCACAAAACACAATGAATGCTCCCAACAGCTATTCTGACTTCTCCAGTATTAACTGGGCAAGTTTACCGAACATTTCCAAACCATTCAGTGTAGTCTTGCTACACATCCATTTTATTATAACAAATAGATGTATATATATTGCAATTTTGTAAAACATGTCTTGTCTTGATGATTTCTCAAGTCCGCAATATTAAAAGTTAACACAGCGAACACTCACAACAGCTGCTCAGGCTTCTGCAGTATTAGCTGGGTTGGTTCATTAAACATTTCCAAAACATTCAGCATAATGTTATTGCACTTATACTATGTTATCATAAATAATATTATAACAAACCTCCACCCAAAGGCACAAAGGCACTGAGCATCAGTGGTAAAGTTGCTCCACTATAGCTCTCTTTAGCTTCACTAGCTTCACCTCGCGCACAAGAGGGAAAGTGGGACAAGGCAGACCGACGGGCGAGGAGTGAAACAAACGATAGGGGGAGAAAACCAGCGTAAACACTGCCACCGGAACCAGCCCCGAAGCGCGGCATGGGTCTCGCTCTGTTCACGGTTTGACACGGTGAAGCCTTTCATTTTTCCCGCGCAATTCTGCAAAACGGAACCTTGTGTGCTCATGCCGGCGTATTGTTTTTGAAATGGGGAGTTTGTCAGATTGACGCCGATCTACCACAGAAAGGAGGTTGCAATGTCGATATCAGAGTGCATTGCTCACGAAATTCAAGGACTTTCAAGGGCCTTGAAAACGCACTTTTCAATGTCAAGGATTTTCAAGGATTTCAAGGACCTGTACGCACCCTGTAAATGGGACCGACGCTTCAGAGCGTAAGAGCAAGGAAAACCTAAAAAACAGGAATATATCACTCAAGTCCTACTGTATATTGTTCCTATATTCGCAGCAGGGAGCCCACAGTTTTGTTCAAGTGAATCCCTACTATTTCTTCCACTTCTGAAATCCCAACCACTTTTCATGTGTATCCCTACACATTTATAAACACAATGGCCACTGGAGAGATTTCTTTAGACATCATGACTGGGCAGTGTCTCCAGCAGAAACACAAACGGAGAAATCTCATCACCAATTGGGAAGCAGCTAGGTGTGGTGGTAGAGAATGATGCCTCTGTTCCTACACAGCGGCTTCCAACATTGGGTGGCGTGATGTAGGGCCATGCCACCCGATCTCAAGGTCATGCCTATACTAAACTTCACTGCAATGATGGGCGGAGCATGGAGAACATTGTTCTGCATGGGCACAGTGGCATGACTTTCAAGTATAGTGGGAACAACAAAAAAGGGAGGAAAACCCACATTATGACAGTGGCAGCCATTATTTGATAATTGATAACTCCGTTAATACATTGCACACCTAAAAACACTTTCTTCAAAAACATTATAAGGATATACCCTTTAATACCAGATACATAGCACACCTTTCATAAATGGTGTTACAGAGATCATTTATGTTAGTAATGCTTTATGTTCACACAAACATACAGCTTGCTATTTACAATGCCCTGACTCTTTGTCACATGCAAAAATAAGATGCCAAGTGCCTACTATGATGTAAGGTTAACATTAAATCAGGCTGAAACAAAACAGTATTATGAACGGCACCTCAATGGGCTGTGGTGACTTCTCTTCTCCAGGATGAAGGCACTTGCTCTCTGGCAGGCACGAGCGGCCTACAGCTCGAACACGGATGTCATCAACAATTATGTTGCGTCCTTGCAGCACAAAGCCAAATTCCCGCTTGTACCTACATCCCATTGCAAAAGGATACAATGACATGTCTCATCAGCATAAGAGAAATATCAAACTCAGGAATTCGATTTCTATGACTGTTTTTACTGCTTTTATTGAGCTGCCTTCATATCAGCAACTGTACAAATGGGAAGGAAAAAAAAAAAATAGATCCAAGGCCACATATGCATTGTCAAAAAAATTTAAAGGCTAATGCTCCAAAGTAAACAAATATTCCATGAGCGTTCAAGCACAGATTTGCCACCAAAAAACACCCAAGCATACTGTACTAACCACACAGCCTCATTACTGGCATAAAAAAGGCAGTAATGTTGATTTGCTGAGTAGCTTAGGTTGAAAAACAGAGCAAAAAATTATTTTGCTGAAAAAAATTTTCAGTTTTTTTTTCCTACTCTCAACAAATAAGCAACCTGCACAGAAAGTTTCCTTCTAATCTTAGTAGCTGTACAAAGGGAGAAACTTGAGTTTACTGACATGCCCATGACTTGTGCACGCCGAGCACATCTCGGAGATATTCCACTTACGCAGTTGTCAGAATGCCTACATTAACAACACTGTAAAGGATTCCTGTGTGAATCACCTTGAATCACCTTTGTCAGCATTCCAAGCTGTGGGGATGCACGACTCTCACGCGTCCCCTGATGTTGTTTTCCCCGCATAGCTCGCATCTCCCGTAATCCGGCTTCTCCGCGTGGCTAAGCGCTGGCGGGGTCGTAGTGGTTGCGGCGCATTGCGAGAGATGGCGTGAGTGTCGCGATGCTAACACCACCGAACGGCGGGGTGACTTGGTAGAGAAAGGTCGAGGGCGCTTCCTTTTTGGGTTGGGATCGGTGAGCGACGCGGACATCCCGCGCGTGCGCTGATCCACGCTTCGCGAGACGTCTCGCGAGGCTCGGAGCGGGGCACCGGTATGGACGAACACAGATCGTTCGAACGCGCCACCGTTCGCGTGACCGTACACGTGAACGACTAGGCGATGGTGTCATAGCATGGGGCGAACGTATTTGCTCACTATCGGGTAGCGGTGAGTCGGACTTCCTTGATTTGTCGCGCGCCTGTGTGAATGTTCTAGTGGTTGTAATTCAGCTAGTGTGCATTAGTGTATGAAAGGTGCAATAAATTCCCTTTTGATTGTTTGCACTACTGTGTTGTCGTTCCTTTGTCCCAAGAGCATGTGTGAGACCCCACAAAGCACAAAAGAAAGTAGCACTCCAGTGTAAAAAATTGCAAAGTATGGCACACTATTATGATTTGTGCTGTTACGAGGTTCATTCTTCCTACATTCTCTTCATTTTGTTTGGCGCATTTCTCCCTTCTGTGGCTACATTTAACAGAATATCCTAAGCTGCTTAAATAATATGCACCTACTCTTGCTCTTAAGATGAACAAGGATAAACTGACCTTGCCTTGAAGGACATTTCAAAGTCTCCAAATGTGGAGACAGCCTGCCCAGCAGTAGAAGCAGAAGATGTATCCGTGCAACTATTAATGATGTCAGGTGGGCACATAAGGGCACAATCAGTCCGGTCATAGCGCATGTGAAGAAAAGGTTCAACAATAATGTTCTCCCTGGAATCAAGAGGATATTATAAGTTCAACATATCCTTACCCATGACCAGCTAGCAACTACAGCACTTAATTTGTGTGTGCTTACTTTTGAAAACCTTGACGACGAAGGGCTTCTGTGCATTTCATACTCAAAGCTTTGATTCTGACATCAATCATAGGGATGTTTCCTAAAAAACAGTAAAATTATCCTCTGCTGTGAATTAAACAGGCATCATTTTCATAAGACAATCAGAACGTAAAGAGAGCAACCAAAACAGAACAGAAGGCAAAGTGCTATGCATAAAATTTACCCTGTATTAACACAGACTTAAAAAGTTGGCGCTATATGTTCCTGAAGACCTGGTGACTCCAAGCTATCAACACTTGTAAAAAAAGATGCTGTAAAGTAGGAATGCAGTTAATAGGAATTCCAAAAGTACAATAAAAGTGGACATTTCTAATGTGACATTAAAAAAAATTATAATATTTCTTTGTGTAATATTATAATATACAGAAACAAGTTCAAAGCAAAAATAATTTTTTACTTGTTTAACACCTGTTTAAAATACTTTTCTAAAAAGACAATGCATCTTTCTATTCTATATTCTGGCCACCAATATTTTTGAATTGTACATTGCAAATGAAACACCACAGTGTTCTTACCAGCAGTATAGGTCATAGCACATGGCTCCTGAGACTCTTCCACAACATCAGCAAGTGCCATACCATAGGCTGATAATATGCCTGCATATCTAGAAGAAAAAAAAAAGTGTGTACATACATACAATAGAAAGTAGAACCTCTGTGCTATAGGCATGGTTACACAGCAACTAACAAACTGCGTTATGACTGTATGTCTGTAATGCTACCTAGTAGCCTGTCAAGCTGGGCCATACAAAATGTTGTGTACCTCACACTTCAACATGTCATGTATTTTAACATGCTTATTGCAGAAACCTTTTCCAAAGTAATTTCTGTGTGTCATGACCCGATGGCAGATCACAACCCACATGCTCCAGGTGCACTGAGAAAATAATTTTTTTCTAGTGCACCACTGTTATAACTATTATGTGCCAAAGGCCCATTGTATTACTATTCATAGCGGTTTTAACTGTCTGGTTCCTAGAATGGGGTCAGCTGTACACAACATTTCCTGCCAAACACATTCTAGCCCACCGTTAACACTTCCAACTCGGAGAGATACTTTCAATAGTTATTCTTAGCATAGCGCACCTCTCACATATATATGTGTGCGTCCAAAGTTTCAAGCAGATATTGTGAATCGCTTGTTTACAGCATCAGTTCTGAAATTTAATTCACTGCTCGAAAAAGTGTTTTAAAGGCTCCAATGTCAGTTTGCATATTTTCTACAGTTCCCCTGGTACACCTACAATTTTAAAATTTCTCCAGCATATTTCTCCCAAGACAGACTTAATTCCTACAAAGTTTCATCTTGATATGTTCGATATTCTGAAATTGCACTGTTGGACACCGCATAAAGCTTCAAAGTGCAATTAACGGACTCTAGCTATCTCCCACAGCATGCCTAATTAGTTCACGCACTCATAAAATTACCCACACATCATATTTGACATTTTTATTTATTTACTTCAAAATACCTTACAGGCCCCATGAGGAAGGAGCATTGAGTAAGGGGGGCATCACTGCAAGACAGTTTTACACGTGAATTCCGAAACTCGAGGACCACAAAAATGAGTAGAAATCATCATCGCAAAACAGGGTTACAAATGAAGAAGATGTGTTAGCGTACAAAACATCAGCCAAATGTTAAAACGCATATTGCTTGTGGACATATCGAACATCGTGTAAAAATGTGTATTTCAAAGTATGGTCCAACATTGCCATACTTGCCATTCAAAGTATGTCCAACATTAACTCAAAATTTCACTGCTCTAGTTCTAATATGTTGTTGTATATATGAATTATCACTGACATTTAAATTGGACATTGTTCACTGCATCTGCTTTCACTAACAGCTTTTCTGTAAAATATTCAAACAGTGTTACAGAGTTCAAATAGCCATTTGACAAACAGGGAAATGGCATTACAGAGAGCGAGATGTAAAAAAGTACAGAAATATCATCTTCTTACCTGTGAATGAGAACTTTTGTCATGCCAAGAGCTCTGGCAATAGCACAGGCATGTTGTGCTCCTGCACCTCCAAAACAAGCTAGCAAATGTGTGGAAACATCAAAGCCTTTGCCTTGGGTGAGGGCTCGAATAGGGCGACACATAGACTCATTGGCCACATTAATGAAGCCCATTGCAACTTGTTCCAAGGTCATGTGCTTGTTTGCACTACCTGGCTGACTTTTCAGGAACAAATTCACCTGCACAAAGTCATTGACAGCCATATAAACAAGAATCCATAAACAAACAAACAAATTATGCAGGTGCTAGAGACCACTTGCCAAGCAGGTTAACTTAAAAAGCAGGCATAACACATAATAAAAATCATTGTAGTGCCCTTTATTGCTAGGCCAAAATGCATGCTCTGAACATGAACAGTGCTACACCTCAAAACAGCCATATCACTAATCACTTCTGCAGCAAAAATGATACTAAAACATAGACAAGGGGCTGTGTTTTATAATAATTTTTTGCTTCTATTCTAATCTTGTCCTATATTCTGTTTCATAGAGTGGTCAATACCAGTGATAACTACAGCAAGAAATGTACTATTCAGTATTTCTTTTGTTGCCAACTAAAAGGCATATAAGAATCATCATAACAATGTGCAACTTATTCCACCCCGCAAAGCACTGAAGAAAGAGACGACACGAGGACATTTTCATCACTTTTCATTTGGACAATGTTTCTCAAACGGGGTCCAAAGTTCCTTTCGTATCTGTAAAGAGAGTTCTGGTGTCTGTAAAGACATCCCTATTAGTAAAGCCTCCTCCTTGCATGCCCAGATAACAAGGTCAAACGAAGCCAGGAGCTCTCATGCAACTACGTTTGTAGAGCATATGAATATTTAAAACCCACTGTTGCAATGAAGCAGCAACATGTAATGATGAACTAGAAAATGAAGACAGCTTTTTAAAGCTACTAATTTTTGAGCATACAAAAAGACAAGGTCAATCTTTCAGTTATAAATTGCTAAAGAACCCATGATTTTATTGTCCCAAAATTATCCCAGCTCACTCCCCATGTGCTCCTAGGCCCTCTATTCCTGTTTTCAGACCCATTTTGTGGTTGAGAATGGCTGCATCAGGAGATATCTAGTGCAATGACACACATAGTAGCTGTACAATGTGCAGTTGACATGTGGCTACAGAAAGCTTAATTAAATGGAAGAGTTATTTCATGTGCATCCTGAACAAGATCTATGGTGCTTTACTTACATTTACTGGGACAATAAAAAAAATTCTGGCAGAACTCATCTTATGATAAACGTAGACGTTAATGCGACTAGCATTGAAGCAGTGTAGCGACACACCATATTGCCACCACCGAAACACGCCATGTATGAGGCGTGCGTGCAGCCATTCCTTTCTCATGCTTCCCACTGAACAAGCTGCCCCATCTAGCGGTGCCACTACAGGATCTGTGCGTGGTGCCCGTGTGAATATATTGATGCAAGATAGGCTGGAACCTGCGGCCACTGGCCACTTGAACAAGAATGACGAAGTGTGTAGTGGTACGTGCGCTCTCTGAGTGGGCATCTCCCGTCATTCTGATAAGAAAGAAGGACAACATACTATGCTTCTGTGTCGACTACAGATAGCTAAACAAAGTCACCAAACGCGATGTTTACCCCCTGCCACAGATCAATGATATCTTGGACCTTCTACAGCATGCCCAGTTCTTTACCTCGTTAGATCTTAAGTCAGGGTACTGGCAGATTGAAGTTGACAAACAGGACCACGGGAAAATTGCATTCCTGACTGCTGACGATCTATACGAATTCAAAGTTCTCCCATTCGGACTGTGTTCAGCTCTCGCCATATTTCAGCGAATAATGGAACCGTACTCACTGAACTGAAGTGGCAGACATGCCTGGTCTACCTGGACTGAACACTGTTCTCAATGCTATCCGCAACGCAAATCTATCCATGAAGCCTGAAAAATGTCACTTTGGTTTTCAGGAATTCAAGTTTCTCGGACACGTGGTCAGCCCCCGGGGCGTTCGGCCAGACCCTGAGAAACTGGCTGCCGTCGCTGAGTTCCCTCGTCCTAAAGACAAGAAGGCTGTTCAGGGGTTTTTGTGCCTTTGCGCCTACTACCATCGTTTCATTGAAGGATTCTCAAAAATGTCTGAGCCTCTGACAAAACTAACAAGCCACGATGTGCCCTTTGTGTGAACGGAAGAGCAAGAACAAGCGTTCACAGAATTATGCAAATGACTTCAAACAGCTCCGTTGACGATGTTGCTGAAACTGAAATTCACACAGATGCCAGCAACATTGGACTTGGAGCCATTCTTATTCAATGGCAAGATGGTACGAAACATGTAATCGCTTATGCGAGCCGTAGTCTCACAAAGGCAGAGGCTATCTACTCGACCATTAAAAGGAATGTTTAGCAGTCATTTGGGCCATCAGTAAGTTTCAACCCTACCTGTATGGCCGGCCATTTCGAGCAGTCAACGACCACGATTCGCTTTGTTAGCTTGCTAATCTCAGGGATCCATCAGGCCGCCTCACTCGTTGGTGCCTCCACCTTCAGGAGTATGACATAACTGTCGTCTACCAATCTGGACAAAAGCACAGCGATGCTGCCTGTCTGCCGACTGCCTGTAACGTGCTCCAATTCCATTGACATGATCAGACTTGGAACAAGATTTGCCGTTTCTTTGCGGTGCTGATGCGCTGCGGATGGCTGACCTACAACATGCGAACAAAGAACTGCTTCCTCTTATCCGGTATCTTCAAGGAGCTGACATTGTTATCCCCCACCCGCTGTCACGAGGACTGACATAGTAGCCTGCGGAGCAATGTACTCTACAAGAAAAACTTTGACACAAGTCAGGAAACGTTCCTTTTCGTCATCCTATGGCACTGCGTGAGGAAGTTTTGAAGGCATGTCATGATGACTCCTGCACCGGACACTTAGGCGCATACGCCAGAAATAGTATTCGCCACAGCTGTTTTTGTCTGTTCAGCACTACGTGAAAACCTGTCATGACTGTCAGAGGCGTTATGTACCACCCGTCAAGCCCGCCAGTCTGCTCCAACCTCTGGACCTGCCTCCAGTGCCGTTCCAACAAGTGCGAATGGATCTCCCAGGTCCGTTCCCCACGTCACCTTCGGAAAACAAATGGATAATTGTTGCAACCGACTATCTAAACCGTTATGCCGAGTCCAAAGCTGTACCCCGGGGAACCACTGCTGAAGCCGCCAAGTTTTTCGTCCACGACAGTATACTACGTCATGGTGTGCCCGCTGTCCTCATTACTGATCGCAGTGCAGCATTTACTGCTGATTTAATAGTACAAGAAGTTGTCATGTTGACGCACAGCAACCATCGGAAGACCACAGCCTATCACCCCCAAACTAACAGACTGACAGAGTGCCTAAACAGAACACTGGCCGATATGCTGTCGATGTATGTTGATGTAGAGCACAAGACACGGGATGAAATTTTGCCATATGTGACGTTTGCCTGTAATACAGCTGTGCAGGGGACCACTCAGCTTACCCCATTTGAACTTGTCTATGGGCGTTGCGTCCAGACACTTTTAGACGCCATGCTCCCATTAGATGACAGCAGCACGAGAAGCTACAGCACTGATGACTTCATCTAGAAAGCCGAGGAAGCTCGAGGAAGCTCGCGGAAGCTCGCCAGCTTGCTCGGCGTATACACAGTCAGCAGAGTGCCGACGCCCATCGTTACAACAAGGGTCGATGGAATGTCGAGTACAACCCCGGCGATTACGTGTGGGTGTGGACACCTGTCCACCACCGTGGGCTCTCGAACAAATTATTGCGACAATACTTCGGCCCATACGAGGTTGTGCGCTGCCTTAGTGATGTGAATTACAAAGTCGTGCCCCAAAGTGTTGATCCTTGCTTGAGCCGACGAAGTCCCCGTCCTGAAGTTCTCCATGTAGTATGGATGAAGCTGTACTACGCCCGCGAGTGAAGTGCACCATTCAAACCTTTCACCGTCCTGCACAGTGTTGTGTTTATTCTCTGCTTTCTGTGACCACATTTGGCATTAGAGCTGTCTTATCACTTTATGCACATTATTTTAACTATCTGCACCAGCCAACCGGGACGATCACTTTTGAGAGGGGAGAAATGATGCGAGATACGCTGGCACCTGCGGCCGCCAGCCACTTGAACAAGAACGACGAAGTGCGTAGTAGTACGCGTGCTCTCCGAGTGTCAACCAGTTTCATTTCATTTTCATTTCATTTTATTTCCTTAAAGACCCCGTAGTAGGGGTATTACATAAGGGGTGGGAATACAATAATACAAACAAGTGTTACAATGTTTCCAATTCGTTAGATAAAAACGTTGTTACATCTTGAATGAATTGTGATGAACAGGTGACCGCAGCGACTTGATGAGGAAGGGCATTCCAGTCTTTTGATGCTCGGTAGAAAAACGAGGCTGAAAATGTATTTGTGCGTGAGTTTGGTTGTGCTACCTGCAGGGGATGGCCAATGCGTTGTGACCGGCGTGATGGGGGGACAATGTATGGTGGACGATTAAACGTCGAATAGTAGAACCTATGGAAGAGGGAGAGGGTGGCAACGCGGCGACGAAAGGATAGAAGCGATAAGGAAGATTCTTTTTTCAAGTATGAAATGCTGACGTCGTAGGAGTATGTAGAATGAATATACCTGGTGGCGCGATTTTGAACTGCCTCAAGGGCTTTGGCGAGATATGCTTGATGCGGATCCCAGATGGAAGATTATTAAAGGATTATTAAAGGAACACCAGTTTAACAAGGCATCTCTTGTTAACTTCGTGATAATATATTCAGACAAGATTGTCTCAATATGTATGTTGCAGGTTCAATGCCGCCCAGCACCGTATACAATCTTTTTAAGAGCAGCACATACCCAGTGGCACATACCCAGTTACACAAGTTGGCATGAAAGAGCTTTAATGATAAGCAGCACATAACCAGTGGCACATAACCAGTGACCCAAGTTAGCCCAAAGGTTGGTTTCTAACCCGGTTGTCTTAGCACAGCAGCCTAATGCTGTACCCATTAGACCATGGACAACCCAGTGATCCAAGTTGGTAAGAAAAAGGTTAAAGACACAGCCAGACAGACAGGCAAAAAGATAGTCTCCTAAGAGCAAATGAAGTTCCCAAACAATGCTAATCACATAAAAGTTGAAACACTAACACTTAAGCTACGAAAATTGTAAAATGTAAAAGAGCAGAAATAAAAGGCAACATCCAGAAACTCCACAACTTGTCTCTTGAGAAACGCAAGCTCTGAAATCCTGCCTGCTTGATGCATGTACCACACATAATCACAATAAAGGTGATACATTTATGCTGCTGACACAAAATCTTATGTGCCACGTGCGTCCATGTAGCTCACAGCATCCATGTAGCTCACAGCATTACTAGTATTTCTGGTATGAGTGACTTTTACGCTGCAGTATCAAACATGTTTTGTATGAAGCCTTGAATTTACCCCTTCTTGCTCCCTGTTTTTTTTATTATTATTACATTTTGTATATTTTTTTGTTGCTGCACTGGGTATTGTATTCGTAACTACATGTATTTACCCACTTCCTTCACTATGCCCTTTCATCTTTGAAAGTAAGTAAATAAACAAACAAAAAGCAATGTGTGATGAATGTCTCTCAGATAAATATATGTTCAGTTATTCAACAGTGTATACACGCATTCTACTTCAGCGGCAACTGCATATGGCACGGCCGCCCGGGCCTTATCTTGAAAGCAATCTGCAATGGGGGACAGAGTGCGCCGAGTGCTGATAGCTTCGTATGTGCTGTGCTGTCGCCACTTACTCCGCGTTGAAGCGAGAAACAGCACAACGGTCAATTCACTCACTGCTGCTGCCGCGCTTCCTCACTCCAGCGTTTTGACAGTGAGTGTGCGCAGTCATGGAGTGAGATGTGTTCATGTTTGCTTGTGCACGCGTGACACCATGCTTGTTAATTTAATTAGTAAGCGAATGTGTACAAGCTTATATGGCTGATAAAACTACCGCATCTTTTTTTTATCCCCATTGGCATAGAATAAAGCAGTTCATTAGTGAAACTAGACATTCATTTGGTCAGACACAATGCATAATATGAAACAGAAGAATATCATCTCATGGTAATCTTATTTAATGTCAATGCACCCCTAAAGCCCTGCTATTTAAAGAACTAGCAGATTACCTCATGTGTGATTCTACGAAATGCTGCTACAGCAGCTTCTTTATCCAGTGGCTCTTTTTCTGATGGGCCAAATATCTTGGGGAAATAGTCTGGTAACAGCCGGCCCAAGCACACATTGGCATCAGTCACAGTTAGTGGGCCACCTGAAAAAATGCAATGTGGTCAGGCTGTAATGGATTATGCAACAGGAAAAAACGCTAAAAGCACAAAGCTACTGAAAATTTTAAAGCAAGTTTATAAGCCAAAAATTTCTGCAGTGGTTACATTCCAATTTGCAACAACAATCATGGCTCTTTAACACAATACAGCGGAATCTTGATGGCACGAACCTCATGGGATCACTTCAAATATTTGTATAATCTGTAATTCAAATACCCAGGATAAATGAAAACTGTACGCTCAGGCAGCAGAGACACCTTCACATGAATTTATTGATGGTTCAAAACGTCCTGCGCAGTCTATGACTGATATTTTGGCACAGCAAAGACTGCAAAATGGTACAAAAATAAATCTAAAGCAAATAATTTCATGGAAAAAACATTTTGCCTTTTTACAATGCCACCAGCATGGAAAGCTCTTCAATAAAGTGTTGCTCAATCCTATGCTTCAGTTCAACAATGTCTAGCTGACAGTTTGTAACAGTCAGGTGTTCGCTAATGTGTAGTCTCATGTGCATTGCATGTCATCGATTGTGCATCACTGACACTCAATGTCACACTGCAGTAATTTAGTTAGATGGCTAGCGTCCACATGTGAACTTGCTCAATCCTCCTTTACACGGAGCTACGGCGCATGCGCCCTGCCCTGGCGGATTAGTCGCGAAACGTTCTGGAAGGGTCGCGCGCGCGGCCGTGCGGCCCCGTCTCGGGGAAACGTCCCCCGAAAAAAAAAAATGCGCTCGCACGCGCGCTACTGCAAGTGCAAACTCGTACTGTGTACCTCGTTGAAACTTCACTGGTAGCTCGACGTCGGTGCGGTACCGAAAACGAGCGTAGCGTAAGACTGCAACTCCACTTTTAACAGAAAGCGACGAGGGCTTCGTCCAGACTGCACAGGGAACCGCGTCGTTGCCGCCTTGCATTGATGGCTGTAATAGCAAATTTATCGATAAACCCCTGCGTTACACTTCGACCACACTTAAAAACACGTTGCTGACGAAGACATCTTGCAGCGTCGGTCCTCGCTCACTGGTAGTGGGAGCGTGTGCCCGACTTCACGTACTCGTTCAGGACGCGGTAACACTGGGTCGATACGAGACCGACAAGACGCGGACGCTTACGATTGGCCGACCATTCAGCACTGTGTCGCGGAGACCACCTTATCATACCAGGCCTACAAGACGTAACCGACGGGCGCGAGTTGTACTGCGACGGGCTTTCTTGTCGACGGCACCGATAAAATCAGCGTGCCGACAATCGTTCGACCGAACCCCACGCGATCAGCCGTCGAACCGATAACGCGATAGCCGCAACGCCTTCGTTGGTATATATAAATAATCGCGCTCAAAATGAGTCAATACATGCCTACGAAGTTGAAATTCACAAGATTCGACCCTCTGAATCCGTGCACATAAGTTTGAGCCAATGTTGATCCTATTCAGCGGAGGTTAGGCCTGGCGCCGTCGAGTTCGCGCACCCGCTACCGGCGGACCTGTACTTTTCATGAAAAGTAAGCAAGTTAGGATGAAGGAAAGGGTTTTATAGTCCAGTTCTAGCTTTTAGCGATTTGAAATAAACTGCTCTTCGCGTCGATCGCCGCGTACACAATAAGCTGCAAGCGGGGACACAGCGCTGTGCCCAACGCCTGTGCCATCATCTGTACGTCACCGTTCCCGTAGGCTGCCAGTTGTATTCGCAACGTAGATGGGTGGGTTTGTACGTGTTGGTATGCTCAAACACTTCTTAATTCATGAGATGTACTGTTTATCTCTGTGTCAAACCCGAAACAAGAGACGGTACATTCGGTACAGCAGCATAAACAGCCGCCTTGCTCAGTTATATACCAACGGTGTCAGCGATGGCATCCACGCTTTTGCAGGAGAACAACACGGCCTTTAAATGAGCGCTTATGCGAGCACAGTTTGCTCTAATGATGTTTTATCACACGCGCAAACTAACTATCGCGAAGTTAAAGAAAAGCGAGAATCAGTAATAAATTAACAGCCCAATATTTGTAACTGGATCACAGCCGCCATTGTTTAAGTGGCTCAGCCACTCATACTGACTCGTCTCACGATGGAACAACGCGGCTCATATGAGCAGATATGTGTGTTTTATTCTACGTTTCGACATTCTTTCATATCAGCGCCTTTTCATATATGCACCTTTCCCCCATTTTTTGACGCTAACAACGATCTGTGGCTGTAGATGCCGATGTAAACAAGTGGATAGCTTGCTAAATCCGACGCGGAAGGCTGCGCACTCGAAAACATCTTATTTATGCGAAATGTCTAAAGAATGTGTAAAAAGAATTACAAAAAAAGCGAGGTGCACGTGCAGGAGTTAGCGCTAACAAACTCCAAAGCAGCCGCTACGGCAGAGGGAACTCAGCGTGCCTTTATCGGCCGCACTGTAAGCAAAACAGCACACTCAGGCCTGCTCACCCTACATGTATATAGTTGGTGAGTGCTACATGGCTTCCAGGAACGACATGCTGCCCCCCAGAAGCCATTAATAATTGTTCGCAATCCACGAAACGGGCACAACCGATGCGCACTTAACACGGGCGCAGGTTCACAAATCAACCGGCTAAATCCCCAGCCCCCTACCAAAACGTTTCCAGCGGCGCGCGGCAGAGGGCAGCACAGGAAAATGAAAAAGGCGGATTCCTCTGACACAGAGAAACTCACTGAAAAGCAAGCCCACAGCCAACCACTGGTCAGGCTTGCGCCTGTGGAAGCCTTCTGCAGCTTAATGTGTACAAAAAGCAGATAGTGTGCATAATGATTACAGTGTTGGTGACGCATGCCCATTTGGGCCAATAGAGAAGAGCAAATTGGACCAAATGGCTTTCCAAATTCATATAGTGCAAAATGGCATAGAAGAGCATTTTTATAACCTGAAAATTTAGCACTGTACACACTTGACATCGGCCAGGAGTGTTTCTTAGCTCATATCACCCAGACATTTGTATCAGCTGTGTTCATCCTCGGACTCCTCGGACTAGACTTTCTTACGGCACAATCAGCTTTGATCAACTGTTCTACCGGTACCCAACACCTCCACCAAAATGTTACGCGAACGAAGGATTAAGTACTGGAGACTATTTACAAAGCATATTTACAAAGGATAGCTGCAGCGCTGGCCAGTTCAGCCGACAGCTCGAGAGCAAGGAGCAGTTTGTCTTCTTTGTCTGGACGCCCGTGTGCATCGTCCAGAAGAAACACGCAATATGCATGTATCAATATTGTTACGGTGAGAAAAGCAGACAATGTCGACGACAGAGAAGACGATGAAGTGGCAACAGCTTCTCTGGATTCTGAGCTGCTGTTGATGCATCTCGTGTAAATACATCTTGTAGGATAGGATAGAAATAAACTTTATTTGTCCAACGGTTATGGCTGTTGGTGCCCGAGGCTAGGCTGCCAGGGGTTCATCGCCAGAGAAAAATCTTCAGAGTTCCTCGGCAATGGCCCTGGCCTGCTGGACGGCCCATTCCTGGTCCTCGGGTGCCTCGCGGAGGAGGGCCGCTTGCCATCTCTCATCGAGGTGCCCCGCTTCAGAGGGTCCTGCTGTTGTCTTCCCCCTTCCTCTTAGTCCTTCTTCCTCATGGCGTTGGCATTCCCAAAGCATATGGGCCATATCAGCCCGTTCGTGCTCGCACTACGGGCAGCCGGGCGACGGGTGCAGCACGGGCCACAGGCGGTGCAGGTGGTAAGGGTTGGTGAAAGTGCCCGTCTGCAACCGCCTCAGGTCGACTGCCTGGGACCTGTCCAGCCACCCGTGGGGTTGTGGATATTTCTTACGTTCTTTCATGTAGTGACCAAGAACCTCTCGGTACGAGGCCGGAAACTCCTCGATATCACGGTCAGTGTCCTCGTGGCCCCTAGCTCCATCATTTACATCTTGTAAATAGTTTTATACCAGTGACATTTTGGTGGAGGTGCCAGGTACACGTCTTCGCCATGGAGCTCTGCAGCGGACGTCTCACCCAGCCTGGGAACATGCATCCAGCGGCAGGCACCACGTCTGCAGCTGCATCGCCGACTACACATACCCAGTACGTTCCTCTACCTCAGCCGCAAGACCCCGGCAAGTTCAACGGCCTCAATGGTGTTGACATAGAAGAATGGTTGAAGATGTATGAGCGCGTCAGCAAGGTGAGCAGATGGGATCCGACCATAATGCTGGCCAATTCGCTGTTCTGCAATTCGCATAATGCTGTTTTACTTCGACGTGTGGGGATGCGAGACTCTCACGCGTCTCCTGTGGTCCGGCTTCACCGCGTGGCTGGGCACTGGAGGCTGTCATAGTGGTCGCGGCGCGTTGCGAGAGATGGCGCGAGTGTCGCGATGCTAACGCCACTGAACGGCGGGGTAACTTGGGAGAAAAAGGTCGAAGGCCTCTTTGGGTTGGGATCGGTGAGCGACGCGGACGTCCCGCGCGTGCGCCGATCCACGCTTCGCGAGACATCTCGCGTGGCTCGGAGCGGGGCACCGGTATGGACGAACACGGATCGTTCGAACGCGCCACCATTCGCGTGACCGTACACGTGAACGACTAGGCGATGGTGTCATAGCATGGGGCGAACATATTCGCTCGCTATCCGGTCGCGGTGAGTCGGACTTCCTTGATTTGTCGCGTGCCCATGCGAATGTTCTATTGGTAGTACTTTGGCTAGTGTGTATTAGTGTATAAAAGGTGCAATAAATGCCCTTTTGATTGTTTGCAGTACTGTGTTGTCGTTCCTTTGTCCCACGAGCATGTGTGAGACCCCCTCATCTGGCTGCCCAACGTGGACCTCTTGGGGCATCGGACG
Organism: Dermacentor silvarum; assembly: GCF_013339745.2. Classification (NCBI taxonomy): domain Eukaryota; kingdom Metazoa; phylum Arthropoda; class Arachnida; order Ixodida; family Ixodidae; genus Dermacentor; species Dermacentor silvarum. The sequence continues at coordinate 106,586,724 of NC_051154.1, read as the reverse complement.
ATAATTTTAACAGTTTTGCTCTGTTCGAGACAACCTTTGTTTCAACCGAAGCGTAGTCCTAGCGTGGATTTTGATCGCTAGTGTCGGCGGCGTGCTTTCTTGAGAGAGGCGACGGTTGCTGTAGCGTGTTTGAACTTCTCAACATGCTAAGCCTTTTCGCGAGTGTTTTGTTGAAGTACACTCGTCGGTACGAGAGCCACATGGTCTGCATCCTGGGAGAGTGAGGCCTAGCGCCCGCGGAGCATTGGCAAGCCTGAAGCGAGTGAGTACGGAAGCCTCGTGGGTGGTCCGAATTTATGTAAATAGCTTTTTCTATCTCTTCGACTTCGGAAGTCACGGCTCAGGGAGCCGGGTGGCCGTGGGCCACTGGTGCCGCTACGGGCTGACTGGTATTGCGGCCTGGCACCGGGTGCTCCGACGCCGTCTGGGATGGTGGGCGCCGTCAACTCGGATGCTGTATGCACCGAGCGGGGTAGGACTACCTCACAGAGCTAACGTCTCCTCGCGGCTGCCTGTTCTTGTGCCCATTGTGGGTGTTGTTTTTTTTTTTGGATGCCGGTTGTTGTCAGGGTAGCGACGCATTAGGCCTAAGGCTTTACGAAGCCGCCTGTCGCACGTGGAGGGACACAACCTGGTGGACCGTGGTGTTGAGGTGTCCCACATTGCTTCCCTCATTAGTTCGCCTCGCACGAATTGAAATTACGCGTTCAACTCAAGAAAGCAGGCTTTGTTCATGTGAACTTAGCATCTGAGTAGCCACCTGATCTTTTGCTAGCCGAATTGAATATCGTACCACGTGGGTGATGCGTATGCCGAATTCCTCTCCCTTGCACTACTTTAGTGTTAGTCGAGTGCGTTGAGTGTACGCAGCGTGAGCAGAGTCACCCCTGGTTTGCTGTCACGTGCACATCGTCAGCGCTGCTGCCCCGGACTACAATCGAGCTACCCCAGGCGATGCAGATGCCTGTGGCCAGTTCGGCGCAGCGATTTTGGCAGCCGCCTGTGTCCGGCTCGCTACCCTCGGCGGCTGGAAAAAGAGCCGGCAGTCACCAACGGCTACAGCGGCTCTCGCTGGCACGGCGCGTCGGCGCGAGCGATGCTTGCTCGTGCCAACTTCTGCGTCGCCGTTTCCGGAGTCCTGTGCTGGAGTCGTGCCATCGAATCTGCAGAGCTGGTGCTGTGACCAACGGATGCCAGAGGTGAACCCCAGAGACAATGTCGGCTCGCATGTTGTGGATAATGTGTGGACATTTCCTCAGCGGCGCCACTGTCGCATGTACTACCTTTTGTTCGCAACATGCGTGTGGATAGACCTTGTGACATGTTTCGCCGGAGTATGTGTAGTGATTTAAGGTTGGGGGGATGTGGGGATGCGCGACTCTCACGCGTCTCCTGTGGTCCGGCTTCACCGCGTGGCTGGGCACCGGAGGTGATCGTAGTGGTTGCGGCGCGTTGCGAGAGATGGCGCGAGTGTCGCGATGCTAACGCCACCGAATGGCGGGGTGACTTGGGAGAAAAAGGTCGAAGGCGCTCTCTCTTTGGGTTGGGATTGGTGAGCAACGCGGACGTCCTGCGCGTGCGCTGATCCACGCTTCACGAGACGTCTCGCGTGGCTCAGAGCGGGGCACCGGTATGGACGAACACGGATTGTTCGAACGCGCCACCGTACACGTGAACGACTAGGCAATGGTGTCATAGCATGGGGCGAACATATTCGCTTGCTATCCGGTCGCGGTGAATCGGACTTCCTTGATTTGTCGCGCGCCCATGTGAATGTTCTATTGGTAGTACTTCAGCTAATGTGTATTAGTGTATGAAAGCTGCAATAAATGCCCTTTTGATTGTTTGCACTACTGTGTTGTCGTTCCTTTGTCCCAAGAGCATGTGTGAGACCCCCTCAGACGGAACACCACGAACATAGTATTACACACATGAGGAAGAGCTCACCAGCTGGGAGTTGTTTAAAGAGAAGCTGTCCGACGTTGTTGGCAATCTGACCGGTCGACGTCATCATGAAGGAATGCCGCCGTTTCGAGCAGGCGAAGAGCCGCCGTATACATAATCACCTTATACGGCTTCCAAATACTGCAGCGACCCAACTGACCAATCTAGCTTGCCACCACTAAGTGAAAATGTTACCCGCATTGTGCGCCACGAACTTGAAGTAGCGTTTCCTGTCTCGCCTCAACAGACGTCTTGAACCAACACTGCTGAGACGATATCGCTGATCTAGTCCGTGGTTCGCCAGGAAATCACTAATATGGGTCTCCCCAGCGCCTGCTCCTTGAGTCGTCCTGACACCGGCCGTGCTCCTATGCCTCGGTCCTATCGCAATCCACCTTACAGTGCCCGTTATCCCTACAGTGCTCGGAATCCATCGGACTGGCGTACACCTGATGACAGGCCGATCTGTTTCTGCTGCGGCCGAATCGGTCACGTTTCCCGTCACTGCCATAGCCGTTGGCCGTCCCCGCCTCAAAACACTTTCTGGAATTCAAGTTCGCCCTGCAGTTCTTCACCCCGTCGCTTCTACGACGCTTCCGATGCTGCTACCTCTACTCGCCGCTATACTCGCTCGCCCTCGCCTCAACGTCCGCCCCAGCTTCACCGCTCGCCCTCGCTTACCTACCCAGGACCATCCCAGCTGGAAAACTAGGCCATGCGGCACCTCAGGGTAGTGCTGCAATGTCGAATTCGCCGCAAAATCCTCGTTTGACGCTGTTTACGAGACATAACCTTCTCGACGTCCACGTTGATGGCAGACCCGTCACAGCACTGATAGATACCGGAGCACACATATCTATTATGACCAGCCGCCTTCGTCTCCATTTAAGGAAAATTGTTACGCCTGCCGTTACTCGGGTCCTACGAATCGCCGACGGCAGCACGGTGGCTGTGGTCGGACTGTGTACTGCACATGTGAGCATTTCCGGCCGCCATACTGTCGTTCTTTTCACTGTGCTTGACCAATGCCCCTATGACCTCATACTAGGCCTAGACTTCCTGTTTGCCCATTCAGTGCTCATCGATTGTTCTTCTAGTATTGTGCATCTTGATCTGCCTCTGCTGGATGATCCTCCGACACTTCACGAAATTCGCCTAAGACCGACTGATTTTGTTCCCGTTCCACCACAGGCCTTGACATACATCGAAATTGCACCATCTCTGCCAGTTCCCGATGGCGATTACATCTCCGCTCCTATAACTGCCATTGTTCTCAGCCACAACGATACTGTCCCGCATACAATACTGAGGGTCACCGACAATCGCACGTATCTCCCTGTAGTGAATTTTGGGCTCACAAAGCAAATTCTGCCTAAAGATATCATCCTGGCTACGATCACTGCTTTAGAAGTTCACTGCGTTGAGACTTTTGCCGTCGACGCTTCCCGTGAACCTTTCCGGTCTGCCAATTGTACTGACCACGACATTAGGAAAATGATCGTCCCGAATCTCACACTTGTGGAGGCTGAACAGCTCTGTAGTTTATTGCTTTCGTACAAGGACATATTCGACCTGAACAACCATCCCTTAGGTCAGACGTAACTTGTCAAACACCGTATATATACAGGCGATAATCCTCCCATCCATCAGCGACCCTACCGAGTTTCAGCTTCAGAGCACCAAGTCATCAAAACGGAAGTAGACAAGATGCTCGCGAAAGACATCATTGAGCTGTCATCAAGTACCTGGGCGTCACCTGTTGTGCTGGTCAAAAAGAAGGACAGCACATGGAGATTCTGCGTCGACTACCGGCACCTCAACCACATCACGAAGAAGGACGTCTACCCACTACCTCGTATCGATGACGCCCTTGATTGCCTATACGGGGCACAGTATTTTTCGTCCATTGACCTACGGTATGGATATTGGCAAATCACTGTGGATGATCTCGACTGTGAAAAGACCGCCTTTATAACGCCTGATGGTCTTTACCACTTTAAAGTTATGCCTTTTCGGTTATGCAACGCTCCGGCTACCTTTGAGTGTATGATGGACTCATTACTCCAAGGATTCAAATGGTCAACTTGTCTCTGCTACCTAGATGATGTTATTGTGTTCTCGCCCACATTCAGCACACACCTTGAGCACCTTTCCAGCTGTACTTGCTGTTTTTCGCCAGGCCGGTCTACAGCTCAACTCAAAGAAATGTAACTTTGACCACCATGAAATTACTTTCCTTGGACATGTCATCAATGTGTCTGGAATCCGACCGGACACAGAGAAAATTCACACCGTGAAAGAGTTTCCTGTCCCACAGTCTGCAAAAGATGTCTGAAGTTTCGTGGGCCTTTGCTCTTACTTCTGCCGCTTTGTTAAAGATTTTGCCACCATAGCACGCCCTCTGAGAGATATTCTGAAGAAAAGTGTGCCGTTTTCATTGGGAGCCTCTCAGGCCGCCGCCTTTTCTCGCCTTACCACCATACTCACCACCCCGAAGATTGTAGGACACTTCGATACGTGGCCACGGCATCGGTGCCGTCTTGGCACAAGTTCAGCACGGCCGCAATTGTGTTATCACGTACGCTAGCCGTCTTTTGTCACCTGCAGAGCAGAATTACTATTACCGAGCGTGAATGTTCGGCCCCCCTTGTGTGGGCAGTACCGAAATTCCGCCCCAGTTATACGGCAGGCCCTTTTCTATTGTAACAAACCACCACGCCCTCTGTTGGCTTTCGTCCTTAAAAGATCCCACAGGGAGGCTTAGACGATGGGCTTTGCGGCTACAGGAGTATTCCTATTCTGTGGTGTATAGGTTATAGGTCTGGTCGCCTACACAATGACGCTGACTGCTTGTCCCGTTACCCTGTACACACGCCCGCCAACGCCGACACGGACGCTTTCGCAAGTGTTCTTTCCATTTCTCAGCTTTTGGACATGGCCCACGAGCAACGCCATGACGCTACCTTCAGGACCCTCATTGACCGAATGGAAACTGCTCCTACTGATCCATCGTTACGGTGGTTTGTCCTCAACGACGGGATATTGTACCACCGCAATTTTCACCCTGACGGTCCTTCCCTTCTATTTGTTGTTCCCCAACACCTCCGCTTAACCGTGCTTCAGGAGCTTCATGACACCCCTCCTGCCGGACACCTTGCTCGCACTTACGATCGCGTGCGCCGCCGCTTCTACAGGCCTGGCCTCACATGCTCCGATACGGCGATACGTAACTGCTTGCAAGCCCTGCCAACATCAGAAAAAACCAGCAATGCTTCCTGCCGGGTACTTACAGCCAATCGCCATTCCAACTGAGCCATTCTTCCGCATGGGTGTGAATCTCCTTGGCCCTTTCCCCCCCCCGGGTCCAGCTCCAGCAACAGGTGGATCGCTGTGGCTACTGATTACGCGACACGCTACGCCATCACTCGGGTGCTTCCCATGAGCTGCGCGACTGACATCGCCGATTTCCTACTCCGGGATATCATTTTAGTCCATGGCGCCCCGCGACAGCTCCTTACCAACCATGGCCGCACTTTCCTCTCTCAAGTCATCGCCGATATCCTATGCTTCTGTTCTACCAAGCACAAACTAGCTACCTCCTATCATCCCCAGACCAACAGCCTTACTATGCAACTTAATCGGACCATCACTGACATGCTATCGAAATACGTTTCACCCGACCACAAGGACTGGGATGTTGCGCTGCCCTATGTCACGTTCGCCTATAATTTGTCACGCCATGATACTGCTGGGTATTCCCTCTTTTACTTGCTCTTCGGTCGTGACCCTGTATGACCATTGGACGCTTCGCTCCCCTTGATACGGCTTTCAGGGAGCGAGTATGCCCACGACGCCATCGCCCACGCTGATAATGCGCGCCAGCTTGCCCGTACTCGTTTGTTGGCATCGCAGGAAACTCAAAAGCACGCATACAATTGCCGCCATCGTGAGACATACTTTTCACCAGGCTCTCTCGTACTACTTTGGTCCCCTTGCCGCCGAGTGGGGCTCTCTGAGAAACTCCTTCCGTGCTACAAAGGCCCTTACCGCGTTCTACGTCAAGTGACCAATGTCACCTATGAGATCATCCCAGTGACATCCATTGTGCCACCCGGTTCCACATCACCTGACATTGTACACATCTCTCGGCTTAAGCCCTACTATGCCCTTCCCGATGGCCCCGTCTGAAGTGACGGGACAGTGCTTCTTCCGCCGGGGGTTGTGTTATGGTGAGAAAAGCAGACAATGTCGACGACGGAGAAGACGATGAAGTGGAAACAGCCTCTCTGGATTCTGAGCTGCTCTTGATGCATCTCGTGTAAATACATCTTGTAAATAGTTTGATACCCGTGACAATATTGTCAAGATTTTTCTGCATTTCTGTGCTATAGAACCATCAGCAGGCCCTGTGAAGCTGAAGTATTTGTGGAACCCAGCAGAAGTTTGAGTGAAGTGAAGCTGAAGTATAAGGAGCCTATTTAAACATCACTTCATTCAAATTTCTGCATGATCCCACAAAGCATGAGGCATGCATATGTTGCGGTTTACTAATGCTTTGAAAAAAACATGAAGCATCATGTGACCAAAGGATGTAAAGATATCAGGACATATTCTTCTAGCTTCACCTTTAAAAGAATGTGCAGCCATAGAGCACTAACAGAAGGAATTAGAGATAACACGAAGCATAAAAAAAGGCAAATTAATGGTGATAATTTATGAGTGTAATTTATATTTTACTGCAACAGGAGCATACACGAAGTGAGTTGAACCCTCAATCGTTAACTTTTTATACTCCTGTCTTGGTTATATCTTTGTGCTGCTGTTGTTGTCCCGTGTTAATTATTACAGACTATTACAACTATTATCTTATTGCTTGGGTGGTCTTTTACCTCCCCATTTCTTTTAGATTTGGCTGCATTTAGTCTATGAATATTTCCTTTGCAGGCTGGTCAAGCAACTGACTTCGTATTGTGCTTGTCTATATCTAAGCATAACCATGGTTTGTATGTTTTATACATATCACACCATCCTGAACAAAAAATTTCCTGACAGTCAATGCAGGTGTCCTGTTTGTATCTCTTGTCATGTTATAACAGGTTAGTTAACATAGAAACCCAATCATTACAAAGCCTTTTAATAATTACAGTGATAACACAGTATTTTTAACATTACAAGACGAGACGTCATACTGCCATATCATATTCAGAACATGACTGTCTACTTGGAAACACATGATATCAGCCTGCATTACATTCCCATTTCCAAGACTGGTGTCAAAAGGTTGAACATATCATTGGTGATATTGCAAAATTTCCTAGCAGCCACATTATACACAATAAAAAGGAGTTTAAACATGTAAAAACATGGAAGTAATGTATTTTGGATCATATTATTACGAAACATAATGTCTTAGCCGAAATAAATATTCCAGTTGAACAATGCATATTTATCACTCGTAAAGACATGTCATAAAGATATATCAGTTCTTTCAGTGATGTATTAAAAACCTAAAAGAAGGAAGAAAGTAGACTTCAGCTGTAAGACATGCTCAGGAAGCTATGGTGATTACTAGGTTATAAAATTATCACAGCTTAAAAAAAAAAAAAAGTTGATAGTATTAACACAACATGCCAAAAAAAAAAGTCATCATGTGGTCTAACTGCAGCAGTTTATGATATGTAAGATGCATTAAAATCGTCACCTTTCCGATAGCAAACAGGTCCAGGGTGAGCTCCAGCTGACTCTGGTCCCACAACAAAGAGCCCAGACCGAAAGAAAAGCATGGAGCCACCACCAGCTGCCACTGTGCTGATGTCCAGCTGAGCAACACAATGTGAATGAACTAAAGAATTAGCCACTGAGATGACAAATGTATCAAAATTTGCGATAGCTGACACTAATTTAGCTTCATACTTGGGTTTCAGACACACCACATCATGGTGTTTCACCAACTTTACAGCATGTCTCTGCTGATAAAAAGTGATTCAATGTGTAATCATGCACCATGGCAATTAAATCAATGAGGCAGCAAGACAATTAAATCAATAAGGCAGCAATTAGTTCTGATGCCTGTATCATTAAAATGGAAGAACCAGAATATAGTGACTGCAGTTCTTGAACTGCAAACGAAGCACTGCACAATTTGTAATGCAATATTCAGGCAAACAATGATGACCAGAGCTTTGGATACATGTTTACAGTGTAGACCGCTTATAACGTAAGTCGCCAGAGTCGTGAATATCTGCACTATAAGCGGTACCGCACTATAACCAAAACAACAATTTTCAATCCCAGCACGTATGCAAAACATGTAGACCAAGCAGCCGCGCGTATCTGAGAATCGAAGCGTGCGCCTGGGAGTTTTACATCTGTTTAAATTTAGGAACGTTGAAAGGTTAATGTCCAAGTACCCACGATCTTCGCATGAAGCAGACAAAGTAATAATTTTTTTTAAATGTCTCAGTTTCGCCCGAAAGGCAAAGCATCAATTGCGATAGCAAATTAGTAGAGAGCTATAAGGGGTAGGGATAGTAGTTTTATGGGCTGCATAAACTTGACACAATCGCTTACTAACTGAATTAACACACGTGGTGTCCACGCGCACAAGCAAACATGAATAGACTCGATGACCGCAGACAACCACTGTCAAAACGCAGGCGTGGGGAAACGCAGCAGCTGCAGCGAGCCAAGGTTCGTGCAGTCTATGGCTTCAACGGAAATTGAGCGGCGTAAGCACAGCGCATACAAAGGTCAGAGCTGTGTGGAGATCGGTTTCAAGATACGGTGCGCGCGACAACACTGACAGCCGGCACAGGCGCGAACGCATTTGTTGGCAGAGTAGAGGCCCCCCCCTCCCTCCCGTGCTGCCTTCCCACTTTGCTCCTTTCGCGTGGAAGATTGCGTCGCCAGTTCCCCTTGCACCCGGTTGCAAGATACGCATATGGTGCCGCAGCACAGCGTCGCCCCCTCTCCCTCCCTCCCTCCCATACCCCCACGGCCTTTCGCGTGACGGAAGTCACATTTGCTCTCCGCTGTGCGTTCGCTCTCCGTGAAGGCGTGCGTCCCCCGCACGCTTTCACTTGCACATACGGCACGTGGCGACGATTTTATCGCCCTTGGACTCATGCTCCACGTCCCATGCTCCTCCTCCACATCGCCCTCGTTGATCTCCTCTCCCATCGGTGGGCGCACCTCGTTGAGAAGCGTGCTCGCTACCGCCCTTGTTGGCGAAATACCGAGAACCGGTATTTCGTCTCACGCGGCTGCACTGTAAGCGGTATGCGTATGCATGGAGTCCTATGGGAAAATTAATGGGAGTCTGAAAAGACTGTACTATATCCGGTCTTGCACTATAAGCGGTTACGTTATAAGTGGTCTATACTGTATATAACTATAAAAAAAATGGAGTTGAAAAGATGTGAAAACTGCTTTAGCATGCACCAGTAGCTTCCTTTACATTTTCTTTAGGCATTTTATAAAAGCAGAGTTGCTACTTTTGCAGCAGGTTGCTGCAAAGTAAACAAAGTGCATTTAGTAACTCTGCCATCACCATTATCTATTAATTATGTGCATTGTCCAGTGCTTTGTAATATTTATATCATGTGCCTAGCACAAAGCCTATCATGCAAGCATCAGGAAGACTAATTTTTCTGACTTTTTTCTGACTGAGAAAAATATAATCTGTTCTAGCTAGATGCAGACCTTATACCCCACATCTTCATGGAGTGATGTGTACAAATTCAAGCGAAATGTCACATTTTGTGTGCAACATCTTCTGTACCATAAATATTACACACATTTTTGCCCTTATGAAAGCACATAAGAGTAAAAAAGAGCTCAACAGAGTACAAGAATAACTAAAGGTAGATAGTATTTCTATTTCATCGGCACCACAAGTTTTAGATGTTCAGTGTTTCAGTATTCTCTTTTGGACAGTTGTGTGGCCATATTTTACCGCATAAAGTGGATGCTTAATAAGCTTTTTAGTTTTTAATTTAATTTAGTTTTTAGTTTAATTTTAGTTTTTAATTTAGTTCCTAATCAAAAATACAAGTGACAAGATTCAATACCCGAGAATCACTATAAGAATAGATGCATGCAATTATATGCAAAGTTGGCAAAGTAATGTAATGTGGCCTGAGTTTAACACTTCTTCTAGAAAAAAGTGTACAAGTGTGACAGTGGCCAAAAATGATTGGGCACACTATACTGTATGTATTAACTTGAGAGTAAAATTCTCAAAATTCTCAGGAACATATCTTCCGAGTTGTAAACACGTTTTCTGAGTAAACATATCTTTTGAGCCAAACAAATTTGGCAAAAACAACAGTGTGACTAAACACTGCAGTCCACCTTTACTTGGCTTACAAGTTGTAATTTAAGAATTTTTTCCCTGAAAAATTAGGGATGGATCCATGGGTGCCAGACATGAAGTAGTAAGATACAGAAATATTAAAGAAATTAAACAGGCTAGCCAGCTGCTGACTCTACCTGGAATCACTTAGACACACAAAATATAGTGCACTTAGAGGTACAAAAAGTACTGGCTTCTAATAGCTGTTTTAGGCATGATCCTTGAAGTGCACAAGCTTATTTTTCACTTTTTTTTTTTTCGCTTGGTTTGCCACGCAGCATAACATCAGCATGGGGTATAAGCATGCAGGCCCCGTTTCATAAAGATACTGCAACAGCGACTTATAAAACTTGCATCAAAGAGTGATGAAACAGTTGCAGGAAGTGCTAATGATGAAAGATTAAAAGCAGCTGAAGGTGTCGAAATGTTCGTAGAAAATGCTAATACCAAGAAACCAGAAGAAAAATAATGAAGTGATGACGTGAATCCTTTCTCTCTCACCAGATTTAAATAGATGATTCTTCCCAAGTGAAGATAGTGTTGGTGGCTAAGAAACATATTTATATCTTAAAAAATGCTACTGCAGGAACTAAGCGTTCTGGACCAAAACACGATATACGAGGGGGTGCCCAAAAGTTACCGGAATTATTTTTAAAAGGCTATTTTTTTTTTTTCCAAAACAACCATTTCACCTTCAAGGTACTCCCCATTACACTTACTTTCGAAGAGGGATGCACTAAAATAAAGGCAAGTATGCCCCTTTAAAAGATGAAATCATAAATCTCTTACCTGAGGAGCTTGAATCGTCACACCAGCAGTTGTTGTCTCAAAGGTATGGTCAAAATGGCCATCGTATCGGCTGACATCAGTAGATGTTCCTAATAAGTAGAACAATCAAGAATTATAAAACAACAAAACAGCCGTTTTATCATGGTTCATGAATTACAGGCACACAGTAATGTCCAAGGAGGATGTGACAGCTACATAATCTGCTTCACATAATAAAACATTTAAATACAGTGCCCCTTGCAATTTATTCACCTAGATTAGGAGATTCTTTTCTTCCATTATTAAAAGAAACTATATTAAATAAAAAGTTAAACAGAGAAACAAAATAGTAAAGCAAATTAGAGTTCAGAAGATCCGTGCACTGGTGCACACATTACCAGCAACAAATTTAACATCAAATAAAATATAATAAAATCCCTGTATACAGCAAACAATGTGTCTGCTGTACCACAGCAGACACATTGTCTCTTTGGACACAAGATTCTTTGACAGTATGGCTCAGATGTGTATGAATTAAGTTCTGTAAAAAACAATTAAGCATGACTTCATGCGTTCAAAGAAATAAAAGAAATCCATAGCGTTTTTAGAAATCTCAAAATGGCTTATTCAAGTATCAACACTTCAAAACAACTTCTGCAGAGCAACTCAAGTTTTTAGCACACAGGTTCCTCTTAACATCTTAGGGCAAGAGAATTCATTATGCAACCCTGTCATTTTTCTTTAAAACATCCCTACAGGTAAAAAGTGAATATTTTTCACAGTCCAAGTGTCTTGCCCCCAAGACTACTGTCTACAGGTGGAGATTCCTTGCCACTGCACCCCGACATTCCTGTTGCTTTTGACTCCAGGCAATAAAGACGTAACTTACAGTGATGTCGGGGGGATAGAGAAGGGGAGAACCACCACTCCCCAGCACTTCCGACTTAAATTGCCTTATTTGTTGGCTTCAATGGGAATAATGGGTAAATAAAACTCCCTTGGAAACCACATGGCAAATATTAAAGGCCTTGTTCAGGGCTCTGGGCCCCTCCCCCCTTGAGATATGTTGTTTAACAGTATTGAGTGCACACTGTCACGCACCCACCACTGACAAGTTGTCTTTTCTTCAACTTTAATTTCACCTTTCCTTATTATTTCTACATTTCAATTAAAAACACAGCAAATTTCCTCAATGCATTCCCGGGCCTTATTGTCTATTGGGCCCATATGATTGCATGTCAGTTCCCCTGATTCTTGTCACTCTTACTTTCTGTATGACAAGAATGCAACATAACACTGCTAGAGTCAAGAAAGAAAAATATTTTTCAAGGAAAACTGTGTTAAAATCAGTTAACATAAAAACTACATTTTTCAGAAAACTTCGAAAGCTTTCTGAAGTAGTTTTGCTGCTGAAGTCATGTCTCCCTTAACGAAAGCACAAAAACATCTATACACAGCAGCACCATCAACAGTGCAAGGACCTGAATATAGTGGCATGAAAATTACGCCTGGTGGACACTATAGTGACATAATGACTAAGAAAATAATAAAATTACTTCACATCAAAACAGTTAGGGTTCAATCTCAAACACATCCCAAGCATGTTAAGATGCTGATTAATATTTCTAACATTGTCTTCAAATGTCATGGGTACTGCACCATGCCATCAAAGAACCACACGTGATGATACTGTACTTTGACCTTAAAAATATATAGGCTTTTTTTTTTGCAAAAGGCATATAAACAGGTAACTTGACACCAACCTCCCATGTCAAAGCCAATCACTGGCACTTGGTGTTCAGCACTGTAGGAAGTTTTAGCATAGCCAACTACACCCCCAGCTGGACCAGACAGAATGGATCGGGAGCCGGAAAACCTGTGTCAGCGGGAACACACACAATAGGCACCAAAAAAATTGTACACACTGAAAATAATTTGAATAAAGAAAAAAAGGAAGGTGCTTCAAGTACATACGTTTCCATGGGTGTTAATCCCCCATCGGATTGCATAAAGAGGACAGTAACATCCTGCAGGATTGAAAGAAAAGGAGGGAGGTTGCTTATGCTGTCATTCTCCAGCATCAATGAAAGAGAGAAAAATTACTTTGATGTTGTCACTGAATCCACACGCAAAACTCTTCACATAGTTCTTGATGCATGGAGTCAGGTAAGCATCAACACAAGCTGAAAAAAAAAATATAGAAAAAGAAAACATGAATGCACAAGATTAATAAGAGCATGCTTATATTTCCTTACATTTAATTTACACACACACCACAGGAACCATGACATTATTTATTATTAACTGGACATGCAGATGTATTGTGAAATGCCTGAAGCAGACAGAGTCAACACTAGATCTTCATGCAGCAATAGAGTTGTTACAGTGTCAAAAAAAATTTTTTTTAACATTGTTCAGTTGCCACGTACTACTAAGGTCTTTGTCAAAAGCATCAAAGCACTGTGAGCATGACTAATCTTGTTGCTGGGCCAAGTAATGAAGCCTCTGTCAGTATAACTTTTTAGGTCTGAGGTCCCAGAGGTTGAGAGGAACAATGTTTATCCCTATCCTAAGCTTCTAAGCAACAAGCCTGCCACAGAAGTTCTGCCACAGAGCCCATCAACAGACCTGGTCACTTGCAGAATGGCTTCACAACTTTTAATAAAGACTGTACTGGTGACAGCAAGACCTTGTTAAATGTGTGTTTACACAAATGCATGGTCAATTCGTAGTCATGAATGAGTCAGAATCCTCACGTACTAGTGCAATATGGAAACCAAATTTTTTAAAAAGCCAGTGTGAATGATATTGAAAAGACCACAAAATAAAATGTTCAACTAACTGGGAGAGGGAAATGGAGTCATTTGATTAACTCTGTTCAGCCAGAAACATTCATGCACTTGGAAACCATGAAAAAATTATGTAAAGTGTAGCCAAAATGTCATGAAATGCTTATGTGCACGATATACTGTGCTGTTGGCTCCTCTGGTGGTGTTTTGACAGTGTATGATAATTTCCAAAACATAAGGGAGCTCTCTCCTTTATTTTACCGATTTGAATGCAAAGGAGTGCAGCAAGCAATCGCTTTCAGTTGACACAGAAATGCAGTGACTAGAGATTTACTTTCACAGAAATCTTCAGTCAGCACAGAAATCTTCAGTCAGCACAGATGGAAGTGCATTGTTCATATGAAGGAGGGATATACAAGATGTTTTTTATAGCTGCACCAAATTTTTCAAAATTGCCTCTGACAGATAGCAGAATTCTAACCCTTGATTTAAAGTGCTGGATGAAGTGGCCCATTACTTCTATGAGAAATCAAAATGCTTGAGTAAGTAACATAATTACACCAATTAACTGTTTAACCAATCACTTTAAGGCACATGTTTCAATGTACAAATTGTAGCTAGTGAGTGTGCAAGGCATGTGAATGAATTTGTCAGGAAATGCGCACAAAAGTTGACATTTCTAATACCGAAAATTTAAAAAACAAAAAAAAAACAAAAAAACACCGCCATTACCACTTGCCAGTAGTTACATATGACTCAGAATGTGCGGTTCCTTAGCATGACTGAGATTCCGCTAAGTTTGAAAGCTACACTACACTTCCAAAACAAAACTGAAAGCATATAATGAAGACACTTGAAAACTATGCTGCCGTTTTCTTGTCATCGTAGCCGCTTCTAGAATTGTATGCCGCACAGCTGAGAATGGCAAGTATAACTGTATGTTGAAATTTGAATGTATTTTTTCCACTTTCTCTGCGCTGAAAAAAAAAAGAAGAAAAGAAAAAGTTTTTCCCCCTAATCTTTCCATGTTGTTTCCCGGCCCTTACATCTCTAGTATGAACCAAAGAGCCCAGCAACACGTAGTAATAGATCATGTGTTGTAATTTATTACCAATTTAGCCAAAAGTGAAATTTTGTTGCAGTTGGCCTTTAAGGTATTAGAAGCAAAGAAGGGGACACAGACTATTCCAGATTATCTGTGCATGCTTCATCCCCCCCCCCCCCCCAAGCGCTGTTGCTTTCTGTTTCTAGGTTAACATGGTTTGGAGCATGTTCCAAGACTGTTTTGACCATTGAACTGCTGAACTGAGCTTAGCGTAATCATGTCTCAGAGTGTGAGGAGATGACTGTCACACATGCAAAGTGCAAAGCTGCT
This sequence comes from Dermacentor silvarum, assembly GCF_013339745.2. Lineage (NCBI taxonomy): Eukaryota > Metazoa > Arthropoda > Arachnida > Ixodida > Ixodidae > Dermacentor > Dermacentor silvarum. The sequence goes on along the minus strand of NC_051154.1, from coordinate 106,571,495 downwards.
TATCATTGTGGAATGTACAACTTGGCTGTTTTTTAAGTGTACTGCAGATAAAGAGAAATATCTCAAGAGTAGAAAAGAATTAATACTGAGCTTAACAAGGAAATTAAGGAACTGAGAGATATGATCACTGCTTTGCATGCTGAAGTTCATGCTATGAAAAAGGCAATGACCATGCAAACCCTAAAAACTCAAAAGCTGGGGGAAAAGCTTGAAGATTCTACCACAGCAGCCATATAAATACTGAAGGCTGTTATTGTGCTGTCAGAGAAGTGATTACGTAAAGGAGACAAACAGGGAAACAGTTAAGAAATTTTGGAGAAAATTATTTTCCTAGAAACAACCTTGCTGATAAGGATAGGAGTATTCAATAACATCAAGTTTATACATACAATAGAACAAAAGAAAGTTGTAGAAATAGGAGCTCCAAAGTTACGGGATGCTTTTGTCCAGGCGTACAAAAGAATGCAAAGCGAGTACGAAAGAAACCCCAAACTTGTTCCTGCGCCTCTTGCATTCAAAAGAATGCAAAAAGCATAGAAACAAGTTTGGATATTTCGGCATGCAAAGCTGCTTTGGGACACTATATTTAAATCTCCCTAACATTATAGGAGAAATAAGACAGGAATTCATAGTGTCCCTGAAGAGAACAAAGACCAAGTGGGGGCAGCAGAAAGACTGAACCTGCCCCGTCTTGAAGTGTCCACAACTGGTATCATCTTCAGAATATGTTCCAAGTGGTTATGACTTAAAGGCACCGCCTACAATCCACAAATTGCAACATGCGGCATAAATTAATCGGTTTAAAAGTTAATTAGCAAAGGTTTGATAATTAGTCAAATAATCACTTTCCTTTTCTCGTGCAAATAATGTCTGCCTCTGAGAGTAATCTAGCGCAAGAAGTATAACTGTGCTACATTTCATGGGTGATTTTTAAAAATTATGTTAACGATAAAATAAAACAACCCATATAAAGGTCTGTATAAATGTCCCTGCACTTACCTGCATGTGCTGCAGAGAGGAAAAACAAAAGCTCCCACTCTTACCACACATTAAGTCACAGCTGGGCTTGACATTGTGCATGTCCTGTCAGCCAATTATATGCTAACAAAATATTGGGGAAAGGGACCTTCAAAAAAAAAAATGAGGACTTTAGGCTCCTTACAGATGCTAATGTGTACTTTTCCTTGTATACAAAGCTTTTTTACAAAATGACTCGTTTAGTTGTTCATTGTCACCAGACAAGAATTGTTTAACAAGCAATGACAGCCTTGAAGTAAAATATGTGCCTCAGTGAGTACAAACAGGCTTTCTGACTTATGTATGCCACATGAAAGTGCAAAGCAAGCTTTGCAAGCTACGCACTGACCTGTGAATCCTCGAGGCACAATGCGGACCATAGGCATAACATCTGATGACAAAGACACTTGCTGGAAGCCCAACTCAGTGGCGCACTGCCCCACCAGAAGCTCGTGCTCCTTAAACCTGTAAAATAATTTGAAAATGGCATTCTTTGTTCCGAAAGAATGCTAAGCAGTAATCAAGGCACAATTAGCACAGTTGCAGAAGCTTGTTGCAGTCGCAGGTCCCAGTGCAAATTGACAAAGCACCACACAGTTTGCATGCGTTGTGACGCACTGCTCGAGAAGCCATAACTTGGGAGCTTCGAAGTGGCTCAGTAGTGAGTAAAGTGAGCCATTTTTCATTGCAAGCATAATACATGGTAAGAATTGAGTACAATGAAACTAAAAAGAGCAACTCTAACAGTTTTCACACACACACTTCAGCTTACTTTTTTCTCACCTTTAGTGCCTCTCTGCCACCTAGCGTAGTACAACTGCACTAGCAAACAAGAACACTAACTATTCTGTCTTTTACGATAGGGCACCCTCAGAGCAAGGATACTTTTTGAGAGGAAGTATAAGCCAGAGGGCATGTTGCTTTCAAAATTCACCATGAATAAACAGCTAGCAAAGCTTCAGACAGTGGAGACTTCTCTAATCACGCTGAAGACAAGAGCTGAACATACTGCAGCAGCAGAAATATCTTCATTAGACAACACAATCCACACTGGCCACCATCACCACTATCCTTACGAGTTATGCCAAAATAAATTAACCCAGGATCTGAGGCTTTTCTTAACTAGTATAATTTATCCATGCTGAGCTAACAAAATGTTTTCATGCCTCGTATGAAAATCTAACAATTTTCAAACTTACGTATAGGAATGAAGCAAAGCCACAGCCAGGCTTTTGATTCCCAAACTTAACACCTTCTGTAGATCAGCTCTCAGTTTGTGCATGTCAAGATGTTTGAGGATGGTCACCTATACGTTAACAAAATTAAATCACATTTCAATAGTGTCCCATAAATTCTGTTGCAAAGCCTTTACCAATCAAATGAACAGCATGAACAAAACAGCATCATAGATAAACAGCAATCCATCAAGTAAATGCAGGGTCTTTGAAATTAAAGTATAAATAATTCTAATGAAAACACTATTCTAGCTACTCTAGCTATGCAAATACTGCTTATGTAGGCAGTTTATACGTTTTATCAAACACAATTTTCATGCACAAGTAAAGTCAGCAAATACGTATACCCAAACCATTTTAATTACCTTTTTGAATTGAACCACTATGGCATATTTTTAATTTAGAAACTTGAAGACAATTATACCTGAAGAAATCTTTACTTTGTACTTGTGTTCTGAGATATTCATAATTAAAATTGACATCCAGTACGCTAATTTCACATTCAGAGCCGGGAATCTCCACACAAAGACAAACCCAACATGTGACGTGGTTGATTTTGTACAGCGCACCAGTCCTGGTGTCTGGTGGAGCTGATAACAGCTGCACCTCTGGTATCGGCTGGCCAAACAAGACCCGCTTCTGCATTTCCACTTGAACACGTTACATCACACGGTGGGTTAATCTTTGCATCGAGATACCTGCCTTTAAATGTGAAATTAATGTACTGGTGTCAAATTTGATTACGATCTCGAAACAAAAACGCTCTTGAAGAATCAAACAAAATAAACTTGTCTTTGAATGCAATCAAGTTTCTCATATAAACATGTACAATAATATTGAAATTTAATAAGTTTATTACAAGTGTTTTTCAATTATGTATGTATTTGCTGACTATATTTGTTTGTGAAAATTGTGTCTGACAAAGCACATAAACCACTTCGTGCAAGCAGCATTTGTGTAGCTATTATAGCACTTTATTAAAATTAATTATACTTTAACTTCTTAGGCCCTGTATGTGATCATAGCTAGAAGAAAAAGCACTTCTCAATGAACGTAATTTACAATGTGCTAAAATTTTGGTAAACATGCTAGCCAGTCCTTATAAAGAAGTAGAAAATTTTACTAGCAGGATTTTAGGATATTATAGCCTTTCTTTTTTCTAGCATCCTCATGCTAAATGTGCACCAGAAACAGTTATAATTTAGGACACCACTTCTCAAACATAATAGAACATCCACGATAAAACATACAAGGGTTGGACAGCATAACTGGAAAACCTGCCATCTTGATGCTGCATGCTTAGAACCACTTTTTTTTTAAAACTGGTAGCTGCTGTTTGTTTGTCTCCTCTTTGATAAGAAAAGGCTAAATGTGGGCTTGTGTAATGTGTGCACTTATAGAGCTGACACTCAGACTGCACAAGCCGCTCTGCAAAATGCACTTTGCATCACAGTTCAGAAAGGCGCACATTGTCAGTGCGCACCTTCCAGTGTATCCAGGAGTAAAATTTCTAGTATTTGCGGATTGCCAAGATTCACAATGTCCAGGGTCATGTTGACAGACCACAAGGAGGGAAGAACAACACAAGCTAGTGTGAGCAGATTAGTAAAGTATCTGCAAGAGACCATTATTAGACAAGAGTGGTTGAACGAGGAATGTCTCTGGAGCTAACATTTCAACAAGGGGGCTTGTCAAGACAAGTCCCCTTGTCTAGTGGCATTCCTTGTTCTATCACAGTTGATCACTTCAAACCTACATCTTCCTGTGAACTCCTGTCTTGCTTAGAAAATAAGACAAAGTGGATGGTATCCAGAAAGTGCAAGACCACTGTTGTACCAAGGTAGTTTGTCACAAACTCATAAGGAAAATGTGCATGGTTGGATTGCTATCGCCAAAACCTTTATTAAGGAGTGCCAACACACAAACAGTAGCTTGAGTGTTGCCAGTATCACAATGCCGGGCCTTAAACTGACATAAAATATGTAATATTCTCTGACCAATCAACATTTACCAAAATTATCACTTCTGGTAGGCAAATATCCAGAGATGCCTGTTGCAAGCTTATAGCTCTGACTGGCTTTTGCCAAAAGTGAAACATGAAGCACACTGGTAATCGTTGGGACCACTTTATCCTGCTATTCTCTTGTTCCATTATTTGTTCTCTGTGCTCATACTACTAGCAAACACTATTGTGCCTTTTTTGGAGCACAAAAGTGCCCCAATTATTCCAACTTTGTACCCAGAAGGTGGTGCCATGTATCAAGACAACAGAACACGGCCACATCTTAAGGCTGGTGATTAAGCGGTTTGACATGCATGCAAGTGATGCCAAGAACCTGTCATTGCCTGTGTAGTTGCCCGAACTCAACATTACTAAGCTTCTGCAACATGCCTTGGAGAAATGTGTGAGCAACCGCTTTTCTACCCATGCATCACACAAAGCACTTGCGGTTCTTCTTAAAAAGAAATGACTCTGAACAATTCTATTTACTGAACAAGACTTGCATTTATCATTCTAAAGGCTTTGCTGTAATAGCTGCCAAAGGTGGCTCCATGCCATAATAATGAAGTACTACTAAAGCTAGGTGCTTCAGTTATTTCGTCCAACGCTTGTACTTCTGTGGCCTCTAAATTCCCTACTAAACAGCGTATTTGTTAGGTGTAATTTGTTTTACTTTACATACCAGAACGAAAAGACAATATGTACAGGTGGGAAGTACACCCAGAATAGAAATCGCAGAATGCTGGTAGTCTCTGGAAGTGCATTCATATATTCTGGTTACTTTCAATAAGTCAGCAAAACCAAACCTTTTGCACTCACCAAGCAAATTTAACTTCAAGTAAGAGACAAAAGTTCTTGCATTTCATAGCTCACTTATCTACCACAGAATGTTATGTGTGATAGAATGTGATGGTTTTTCCTTCTGTAACTATTACCTTTTCATCAGTGCTGCCTGAGCATTCTGGTGTGTTCAGGTCTAAAAAGCAGTCATCACGACACAGCACAACTCGCTCATCTGCCTCTATTACACAATCGTAGAGGACTTCAGGCTTGGCACAGGTCTGTTAAGAAAGCAAAATACAATGTTATGTCCAATCAGACCGGGTGCTCTACTTGACATTGGATCATGTACAGCCCTTCTATTTTTTAATAATCTCACAGAAGCATTGACCAGCACGTTGGTCAGCACTGTGTTAGTGAGGTAGGGAGCGCTGTGTCAGTCAATGCTCCCCGTGAGATTATTAACCTCGTGGAGAGTAGTACTTTGTACTACTACCTACTAGAGCAAGACAAACCAACTGTTGCATCATTATCATCAATTAGATTTTAGCTTTAAATATATATGTACTAAAGAAAAAAGAACATGACGTAATGCTGTAAATGCTTAATGAAGTTATTAGCGGTAACATAAAAAAACTGAGGGCACAACAAAAGGAACAGTAGATACAAAATCAAGCAAGCCGTTAAAATTTCACAAACTAAGTAGAAATTATATGCTCTGTGGAACACGAGGCCAGGAGTAAAGTGGATACAGAGTGAGGAGGGAGGGTTTGGGACAGTGCGCATAGAGGGTAAGTCAAACATGAAGAGAGCTCAGTGGAGTCGAGAATGAATTAAACATGGAACAGTTGTAATCTTGAAACAGGAGAATGGTGCTCCATGCAAAAGAGCACACACACTATAAACAGTACAAATGAAATAGAAAAAAACAACTAAGAGTACAAAAGATGGCCAACCTGCAAAAGGATGCTACATATCAGACCAACACTTTAGGTGATAAAAACAGCTAACATGATGACAAGATAAACCAGGACGAAAAAAAAAAAAAAAACAGCACAAAAATGCTGACATATCTGAAGCAAAAGAGGTGATCATCAGTCATATCTATGAAAACATGGCAAAAAGACGCCAGGTTTTTGTTCTCTGTCATCTGAATCACTCTCTCCTCTAGCACACTCCAGGGCATGCACTGGCTTCCTAGCTTAAGTTACATGTGACATTTTTTTAATCATGTAAAAACATACACATTTAAATGTTCAAATTTACATGTCCTTAAGGGACTTACTTTTGGAAAATTTAATGCTTATGCAATGTCAGTTCAAGAAGAAAATTTGAAGGGCAGAACCAGCCTCAAGTATTTTGGACCACCTCAAGAAGCAGGAAATGTTTCACTTCGAAGCAAAATTGGGGCGAGGAAAGATCCATTGTGGAAAAGCTAAGGTGAAGGAAATAACTAGAGCTTCAGATAATTAAACTTCAGTCCCTGTGAAGACCACACCAAACACAAGTGAAAATGTAAATTTTAGATTTTTATATTAAAGAATAAAACGAAAGTTGTACCTTCTTTTGACAATATGGATTTATAGTGAAACTAGGAGTTTTGAGGTGATAGCAGAATTGTACCAAGGTTTAAGTACACATTTTCCTGTTTACAGGGTTCGTACAGGTCTCAGAGACAAAAATTCAAGAATACTATTTCAAGGGTGCAGAGCAGCATCCCATGTAGCAATATTTTACAATCACAACATTTCTAAAACACTATAGTTACATTTATATTAACGAAGTCGGTAAAATCAGCACTTTACTTTGTTACATCGAAATTTTGTTATACTAAAATTGGACCTTTCATGCAAATAAGTACAGTCACTGGCATAATTTTTTTTTTTTGCGCGGAAGGGGCATAAAACTATTAGAATCATTGCGCAACCAGAAAAAAATTAATTTTGTGGAAACTGAGAGTCACTAATGAAGATATGGTTTCATACCATGTTGATAATATCTTTACATAGATGGTATGAAACGAAGCCTGCAAAGTTTTTGTGTCCTCTCCGGCGGCAGCTGATAGCGTCACCCACAGTGTGAGGGCGATATAAGCCGTTTTGGCTCGCCGAGCCTTTGCACCCGCTGCCGATTGCCTCCAAGATAAAACACAGATGGATGGATGAAAAAACTTTATTATGGTCCATTGGGTCGCACTAGTTTCCTAGCCCGAAGCGGGCCGCTCCCACGTTGGAACCGAAAGGCCCTTAGCCTATCGGCCACTTCGCGGGATGCCATAAAAAGAAAAAAAGCAATGCTGCACCCGTCTTTGTGCTGTGCTCGCGATGTGGCAGAATTTCATTGCATCACCAGCCTCATGCGCCTTTTTTCTGTCTCCCTTCCACTCCTCCGAAACAAAAGTCCGATAGCGCCAACAAGGAAGGGGTGGAACAGAGATAGGGTAGAGGCACGAGAGGGTGACTGAGACGAAGGCGTGCTGTGCGAGGTGCATGGATCAAAGGCGAGTGTGGTGAAGGTACGTGTGTGACACGCAGGCAGGTGCAATGTATCGCTTTTTTTTTTCTTTCTTTTTACTGTACCATTGTTTCTAATATAGCAAGTTTGGTCCATGCTGATCCGCCATAGAAAGCGGGTCACAAAATCAATGTTAGACTATCACTCCAGAAATTCCAAGGGTTTTCAAGGAAAAAAAAGGAATTCCAGGACTTTCAAGAGCCTTGAAAATATCCTTTTCAACTTAAAGGGTTTTCAAGGGTTTCAAGGATTTGTGTTTAACACAATGACGAATGTTCTGATGGACCATTATACAAAAGAGACACCCCAGAACATTTTTCATGAAGAAGGCACTGTCTGTCCTCTATGAAATATTGAGGGAGTCCTGAATCAAAGCTGGAACACTGTAGGAGTGTTTAGAAGATGGAGGTTTGAGAGTAGTGGAAGCAATTACCTGCAATATTGGAAATCACCATATTTGTATAAAAACAAATGCAAAACATGTTGCTTTTATATATGTATTTGTTTACTTAGCATCAACATACTGAAAAAGCACCTCTTATTATATGTAGCAGCATGCTTCAACAATAATGCGAGATTACGCCCCCCCCCCCCCCCCCCTAGTTTCATGCTTCAAAACCTGACAAATTCAGCCATCGGTTGACTAGGCTTTGCAGGAAAGTCAGCCTCTTGATGGCACATGGTGGGTGTGGGGCTCAAAACTGTGAGCATAATTTACCACAATTGGAAAAGGAATGGGGGCAAGGGCACCAAGGAGTTCTCCTACAGTAATGGTTATTACTTGTGAAAACTTTAGATCCAGCTGCTCGAACCACTCATGTGACAGTGCGTCCTTACCAGTGCAAACACTGCTGCCTCAGCAAGTGCACATCTGCCATCTCAGGGTAGCATACGCTGTGGAGCTGTGCGTCACCTGTTTTTGCATTACACAAGCCCTGGTGTGTGTGCACGCTGCATCTCCCATCCTCTCATGACGCGAGTCCCCCCCATATGTGCAATTAAAATGAAGACTCAAAATTGGATTATGACAACCAAGGCAGTACGAACAAGTTAGAAGCAGGCTTCAGGAACCTTGTGCGACAAGATAGATCGATTTATTGGGTGCAATGTCCAGCGTCCACCATGGACTATGATGGGCACTGTAGTGGAGGGTTACAGATAATTTTGATTGCCTGGGGCTCTTTAACATCCACCGAAGGCATGGTACACAAGTGTTTTTGCATTACACCCCAATAGAATGTCCCCAACAATTTAGAATCAAACCCACGACCTCACTCAGCACAGCGAACAGCCAATGAGCTACTGTGGTGGGTTTGTACGACAGGGTGTCAGCCAAGCTGAAAGGACAGGTTTACAATACAGTGGCGTGACAAGCAATGCTGTATGGAACCAAAATGATTCCATACAAGAAGTGTAGCATTCAGAAGATGTAAGTGGTTGGAAAATGAAGATGTTGAGGTTAACTAAGGTTAACTGCCAAGACAATATCAAGAAAGATTTCATCATCAATGAACTGAGAAAGGAGTGTGACATACAGATCAAAATGCAGGTGTTTGAAGAAGAACGCAAACTAATATTTTATTGTTCCTCACCAAGGACAGCCACATCCCACTACAGCAGGGCTTTTCTGTACTTTCCAAATGTTCATGTAAGCAAACCTCTGATGATGCTTTGAGCATTTAAGAATTTCACTATTTTATGGGACCAGTGTGCAAAAAAGGGGCACAGAAATACACAGAAATAATCACAGAAAAACAACCCTGGCTATCAACCAAACACTTTATTTCCAAGGGCAGCACCCCCCCCCCCCCCCCCCATAAAAGTGCGTAAAAAAAAAAAAAAAAAAAGAAAGAAAGAAAAGGGTGCATAAACTGGTCACATTCACTGTACGCACAGCTATATGTAATCCACTACCAGTACCATGACCTATGCCAGCAAGGTGCCATCTACAAACACACAGCTGCCATACTGCATGCACACATAACCCCTTAGGTCTGCAAAGTGCGCTATGCTAAAAAACATTCTAAAATACACCAAAGACAGGGCACTGACACATATGTTCCCACAAGTCATGATGAAGTAACTTTTTTTAATCTCACATGCTCACTATTGAGCGGCACTTCATAATTTATTAGCTAAAAGAATCCCTCTACATCTGGATACACTCTGACCACTGAAGATATGCAAATAATAAAGTACCATGAACAGTGAGCATGTGAAACCTGCAGCTTAGAACACTGACGCACGAATAGACTTGCATCAGTGCCTTGGCATTAATATTATCATCTAAAGAATTGCACTATCTATCCTTATAAATGCAACATATTTATGCATTTATTATTTTCCTTGCACGTGTGTTCTGCACATGGCAAAAGTAAGTGCTATGTCGACAAGGTTCTCCCTGCCCTGATGAACTTGTTTGGGAAATTTGTGCTTTGAAGCCACAGAAGGACAGACACGAGAACATCCACACAAACGGAAACAAGCACCTGTTGCCGCTCACCTTTCTTTGTGTGCATAAGTTTTCACTAGTGTCCTTCTATGGTCTCTGTGCCCTGTTTACGTACTGTTTGTTCTATTCTTCTTACGATAATATGGCTGCCACTAAAACCTGCACCACACGTCTCCCGCAAGGACGAAAATTGACAGCAAAAGCAAGCTTAAAACAATATATGCTCCAATAACAGAAGCCTCATCTATCATCCTGCTGTCGGAAACTTGCAATGAGGCAAGAGCTTCCAGCTACACCTTTGCTCCAAATGTGCTTCAAGAACATCGGAAAGAATGTACACTGCTTTTCATCTATCCTTAAAGCCTTTCGCATCTGAAAACCTGGAAGTATATTCCGTCCCCTTGGCCTACATACAGATATCATTCTAGCCATGCTCTGCGTCTCCACACAAGCCCAAGTGCATACAAGGCAGGCTGTTTGAGGGTTTTCTATGATAAAAAATTAACATAGCATTTCTGATCTATTAAAGTGTTCTTACAATTGTGCCAAATGTTTGTTAGATTTGGCTGTTACTTATGCATTAGATGCCTAGTGGTTTCTTTATTGTGGCTATAAAAATGTGTCTTATTACACTAAAATAAAGAGGCATGATCACTGCAGACTAGTGTTGTAAAGTACATGGATCCTACGACATAAGGCAAAAAAATAAAGGTTTAACATTCCAACACTGCACAGTGGGCTATGAGGGATGCTGTAGTCAAGGGAGAGTTCCCGATTCATTTTTATCACCTGTGGTTTTTTTAATGTGCACCCAAAGCATGATACACAAGTGTTCTTGCATTTTGTCGTCATTGAAATGTGGGAATTGAACCTGCAACCTGATGCTGAGCAGCAGAACACCACAGCCACTGAGCCACCAAGGCAGGCCACCAAGATGTCTAACAAACAAAAATTTTTACGGTGCTCATGAAACATCCGCTGAACATGAATATCAATGTATTCCCTTCAGGCCATCATAATGTACTCCCTTCAGTCCATCATACACCATTATGTTGCCCCAGCTGCAATTCACACGGACCTTATACCTAACCAAAAAAAAAAAGAAGAAGAAAAGAATACGCTGCTTCTTCGGTGATGCTGCATAAACACAGCTACATCTCTGGCGGTCAGAAAAGCACACACTACGTGGAACACAGAGAGCTTGAATTGTCTCATGAAAGACATTCAAATCTGCTCATAACGATTTTCTTCTATGTTTTTTTTTTTTTTTTTTTTCACTTAGCTTGCTGGCTGTTCTGTCCACAGTCATAAGCTACAAGAACTAGATTATGGGGTTTTACGTGCCAAAACCACACTCTGATTATGAGGCATGTCGCAGTGGGAAACTCCGGAATAATTTGGACCACCTGGGGTGGTTCTTTAACGTGCACCTAAATCTAAGTACTGGGTGTTTTCGCATTTCACCCCCATTGAAATGTGGCTGCCGTGGCCAGGATTCAATCCCGCGAGAGATACAAGAACTAAAGAAGCACGCCGGAGTGATAAAAAATATACATAGCAAAGAACAGCATGTGGTATCTGTTAACATTATTAACCCTTTGAGGGTTTTTGCCAAATATGTAAAGCACCGCTGATCTGTCCCGCATGGACTTTGACGTACGTGAATGGCACCAATCTTACGTTAGATATTTCGCCTGTATTCAGTACCAGTGGCTGTTGAGAGGTGCTGCCATTTCTATGGAGTTGCCCAAAGTCATCTGAAATTGCATTTCCACTTGCCAGAGCACACAGGTCAACTTGTTTACCTCAGAGTGCTCGCTCACATAGTCGCACATGTGCCGTTTGCTACCTCCAAGGCATGCGTAAAGGAGATGCTATCGTTTTTTACAATCGCCGCTATCATGTTTCCGGTAGCTTAGATATAGCCCTGAGCGGCCGAAGTTCAGAAATATTAATAAGTTTTCTGTTTCTTTGCTTTCAGTTGTGGTTTGCGTGTTCTTGTAGTGCCTCTTCTTGCGGCAACTGCTCAATCCTTTCTTCTTCCAACTCGTTTCTTATGCTATCCTTCTTCCGATAAAGCGTGTTTTTGCAAGAACAATTCTATAGCCAAAAGTTTTGCTAGAAATTTTTTTCGAGCTCTTACTGTATAGCATATTTGCGTGTAAACTGTTGGTATGAGTATAGAGTTTTCAATCATTTCCTACTGCTAGAGACCAATTTAAAAAATTTGCCACGGAGGCACGCTTTTTAAGAAAAAATTCTACCCTCGAAGGGTTAACAAAACTATATCTCCAGCCTGTTTTTTATGCAGTAAAGGTTTCGAAATGCTTGGATAACTGGTAAAATGTGAGGCGCTGTGAGGCACTTTACTCAATACATGCAGGTAAGTTCCGCCTGTTTCACCCTTCACAAAAATGTGTTGTTAGGATTGAGTACAGGCACTATTAGGGCCACTTCATTACAGACCCCATTCTCTTTGTCACCCCTAATAAAGGAGGATAAGCACGATGAGAGAACGCACATAGCCTATCTAATGAGTGCAAGAGAGTACTATGTCTAAAATGAATGGTTTTCTCCCTGTATGGGAGGACACGGGGAAGGAATTTCGCTTGCCGAGCATGGACGGGGCATGTGGAGAGAGTATCTATCACTGACAATTAGGCGAGTTGGCACAGATGCATGGCTTCAGAACGGCGATACAAGGAAGACGAAAAGACGAAAGATCACACGAACACAAGCGCTATTATGTGCTTGTGTTCGTGCATGTGATCTTTCGTCTTCCTTGTTGCGCCGTTCTGGAGAGTATCTATCTTGGCAGTGAACCTCGCCTCCAGAAATCATGGGTTTGTGGCACTAAAATATTTATACCTCAGCTAATAATGAACCAATTTGATAAATTCTTACAGTAGATTGCTCTCTAGAGGGCACATAACTTCCAGCATGTAACCGAAATTTTCTATGTGGCCTGGGGAGGGGCCCTTTTAAGGTTACACCTCACTATCTTCAGCAAGGTAGCTAATGTTTAAATGACCCCTGGAAAAAGAAAAAACAATCGTGCGCCTATTTTGTGTGTGTTCATGTGATAAATTATTTCTTCTTGGGCCTAAATGAACTACATTCAAGATATTACATCACAATATTGACTTTCAAGAAAATTATCCTGACCTAGCTGCAATGAAAAATCTCAGACCTATTTTTTTTAACTTTTTTATGAGATGCTGAATTACCTTTGAGTATAGTAACCTTAAAACTATATAAATCTGCATCTGAATGCCAGACCTCAAATATATATTTTAATGATGTTAACAATGATTTCATAGTCAAATGAAAAAGGAGGCTGAGTACACATCTAGAATTGACTCTTACAATAAATTACAAGGGTTGAATGCAGCACAAAACTTTTGCCAAAAAAATAGTGTAACTTTGAATGTGAGCCAGATTATAATACGTTTGGGCCAAATTTTCAGCAGCAAACACTGCAAAGCATGCAAATATTGTTGATTGATAATGCCCACTTTGAAGAAACAATTAACCACAGAGACAAATAATAAAGCTGAGTGCATTATGGAGCCTTACGAGGTCAAAGAGATGTGGTCTTGCTTGATTTCCAATGTATAGCAGGTCTTTGAAGCCAGCAGTTACAACAAATGCCGTTGGTTCTCCTTTCCGCTCTAGAAGGGCATTTGTAGCCACCGTGGTTCCCATTCGAATCCACTCTATCATTGAGGCATCAATCTTTTCATTTGCTGGAAAGGGTTGCCCTGTTTCCTGCAATTGAGACAGACAAGGATAAGACTCATGAAGTTCATATAGGCTTACAGGATTGCTGGAAAAATTATGCTTATTGTACTAAACAAACTGAGGCTTATACTGCAATAATACTTAATGCTTCAGTATCCTACTAAGATACTGCTTCAACCAATCCAACTGGTGACAGAGCAGAAGCAGTGCAGCACTTATGTTATCTTCATAAAACAATGATGATTTAGTGAGATGGTTTTCTTGTTTTTTGCATTACCTCATAAGAAATAGAACCTGTTTCTTGCATAGCCACCTTAAATTAAGCATGATCAATAACATACAATGTCAGGCTGTCACCAATATGGGCACGATTGAAAAAGCCTTGAGAGTTTTTGCCAAGACAAACTGAATTAGCCATCCCTTGCTTATTCCAGTGTGTTCAGTTTTTTTACTTACAGGCTAGATGTTTATTAACCAGCTATTGTCAAAAGAAATGCTATAGCCTTTCCATTACGCATAAACTCAGCTAACTTCACCATTACAAAAGGGAAAGGCTACAAATGTTACTGCCATAAAATCTCTCATAACTTCAGCTGCAAACAAATTGCATTTGGTGAAATAATGAACTTGCTGATTACGCTGTTTGTGACAAGCAATCAAGAATCCTTACAGGTCAGCTGCACCTTGTGCAGTTCAGACAGGGAGCGCATAACTCGGTTCAACATAGCTCAAGGTACCTGCACTGTGTAAACCATTTGGACGCTTAACTTCTGGGACAAGCAGCGCAAGAACATAACGAGCCTTGTTCTGCATGAAGGCAGCATGTGTGTCAGATACTGTTGTTGATTGCTGGCAGCGTTGTTTTCACGAAAATGCGTGAACTAAGTACATGAACAGCTGCAGTGATTCTGGCACAGTCGTTGAGCTAGTATATGCACTGCTGAACTTGAAAGTGCATAATATGTAAACCTATTTCATATATATATATATATATATATATATATATATATATATATATATATATATATATACTTGAAACGTACTGCATAAGATGTAAACCTATTTTCAACAGTGAAAGTCATGATATGCGGTTAGCGCACAAACTTTGGTGCCTTAACAATGCTGCTCTCTGGCATGTAAATATGAGGCTCACCTCTGCCAAGATCCTTCTGATGCCCTCGCGCGGTGCGTCTGGGTAGTTATTTGGATCTTCAGAAAGGAGCTTCATGACTCTGACGTTGCCTCCGGGACAGCGAGCATATATGTCTGTAAAGGTGCCGCCACGGTCTATGGCAAACTGAAACTTTCGACTCGACTCTAGAGATGTCATTGTGTTGTGCTTCTCGCCGTTGAAGACCGGCAGCAGAGTATAGCCTAAAGATTAAAAAGACGAACGTAACCTACAGGCTAACGGAAACACCGTGTGATCACAGCAGAGAGACTGCCAGTGCACGATGCGACCGGCTGTGAAGAGTCGTTGCTATCACAACTATCACTGCGAAATGAGACTTGCAATGATCGCCGCGCTCTGCCACGGAACATCTACGACCAACTTGCTTGCACTGCTTGAAACCGGAGGCACAGAGCAGAACCGGAGGTTGAAACACATTGCACTGTTTGAAACAGATGTTTGTCACGTGCTTCACAGCCGCCCCGCCCATTAGTTTATTAGCCCCGCCCTTACACGGGGTCAACAAACTGCCGACTGATAATAAGAGTACAATATTTAATTTTTATTAAACTGTATTTATAGTAACTTTTTTTCAATATACGCTGAAAAAATTAATTCTGACTCAGTTTTTGAGCCACACGATGACTTTGAGCTACCTACAAATCGATGCTGCAAACAATGTTATTCGGCCACCATCACGGCCACGAAGAAGCGTCTGCTGCTGACGTGTTCGATAACAGCGGCGCAGTTGTCACTGCGAGAATAAAACGCCTGTCTGAATTACGATATTAAAATTTGCGTGCTCGACTTTTTCCTTGGTTAATTAGTGAAGCTTAAGTGCTCTTCGTGTGAGTGCAAGCTCAAGAATATAAAGTAAAAGAAAATAATAGGGTGAAAGCAGTAAGTGAAGCCGGTTCAGTTGTTGCGCGCTTGTTTTTTATAGCCTCGAAACCGGTCCTTTTCGTAATGGTGGCGCGGCACGAAGCGTCGGTGTAGTCTGCTCGTCACCTCAAATCGTTTTTAATCCTCCAACGTCTAAGCACTTCGGTTGCATATTTCAATAGTACTGCAAAATGTTAAGTCGGTATATTATTTTAGCACTGCTTATTGTGCCTTTGGTGACTATATTTCATCAGAATGGTGAGTATTTACTTTACGTGGCTGCAGACGTATTTCCTCTAAAGATGGTAGTCAACAGATTTTGTGAAAGGCCTTAGGCAGTGCTTATTTGGTGAACACCGGTGTTACATATTGCAGGCTCCAGCGAATGATCTTGTGTATTTGTGTCGCTATAGCATAACCGATTTTCCGACGCGACGCGAGTGAGCTACATGAGTTTGTCGGAGGTGTTCAAATTGAGCACGCAGACTAAAATCTAAAGTGACACACATACATCTGATGGAAGCAATGATACGTGGTGGCCCTCCTGATTAATCCAGCTTGACGGTGCATGATCGTTAGTAGTCTACAGACGACTGCGGTGGATCATGTGGTTGTTGACTTGTTTGAAATTCAGCATCAGCCAGCGAACTTCTTGTAATGTAGTACTGTTGTATGTTATTCATCATTGCTTGTCTGGGACGAGTTATCTTATATTCAGTCCAGATGTTCTTATAAGGACGCAGATTTCGTGCCTAGCCTCAGAAACGTTTCAATAGAGAGTTGCATCATGTATTAGTGAACTGCTGGTGACTGTCGTGGATTTTGTCAAACTGCAGAATCATACAGGAAACGTCTTGCTCCTCTCACCTCGTGTCACATTTTCCGCATATAAAAGCTTGCGAAATGTGCATACTGCCTTTATTTTAAAAAAAGTATCCTCCCACTTAAATGTTTTGTAAAACTGAAGGACAAAGCTAGGCAGTCATGTGCATCTTGTGAAGAGCCTTTACAAGACGCTTCTGGAAGCTAGGATTATGCTGCTGTTTTCAAAATCTGTTCCTCAGCCCGTTTTCGATCTGCTAATGTAAATGTTAGATTGCAGATGTTTCTACAGGCATAACCAGCTACTTGTGTTGGTGCTGAAATGGTATTTGTCTGTACCGTAGGTGTGCCTTGTGCCAAAGCAGAAGAGGACGATGATGTCGTCGTTGAAAATGATGCATCAGCTGACTCTGCGCAGCAAGAAGCAGCAGTCACTGAACAGGTGGGACATTTACTTCATTTTGGGCTTAGTCACTTGGCTATTGCAGTCATTAGCTTTCTCGTGTGCTGCATGTTGTCAAGCCATTCCCTGAATGTAATGTCAATAATCAATCAATCATATAATCGGTTTCAAAGCATTATAGTTTATAATGTTCACACGTGGGGCTCAACATGTCGCATGATACTGTGATCCATCAACTGGTATGCATGAGACCTCGCATGCTTAACTAGTTGATGAAATCTATGTTGAGTGTAGGATTTGTAGGATTAGAATGTTGCTTGTGGTCTTTGGACTCGAGCGCTGTTTTAAGAGGTTACAATGAAAACACAGCAACCATCCTCAGACCATTGTATTGTGTATATTGTATTGTGTATTGTACGCGAAGACACTGGAATGAACACTTTGTTCTCTTCTTCGAAAGATTGCTAATCAGATAACTGAGGAAAACATAACGCGGTGTCTGAGTTAACACTCACATTGGAATTGGTAACGGCTGTTTCCATGGTCAAATTTGATTGTACGTAGATGAGTTTTCGAACACGTTTCCTTGTGAGTGTTGCGAAGCTTGCTATGAACATTTCCAAACACAAACCAGATTACTTACGAATTGACAGAAGGTGAAGGTATCTGCAACAGCCTAGAAGCTATAGGTGCCAGTGGCTGATTATTGCAAAGGCCTTGCCACAAGGTTGACTGTTTCTCATGCTTTGTGGTATCCCAGACGCCAGTTCTGGACCCAAACTTTGTCCTGTATTCTGCTACGTTTGAAAGTTACAATGTTTCCAAAACGAAACTGAAAGCACATAATGAATATACTTAAAACTGTGCTGCCATTTTCTTGTCAATGTCACTTCTAAAATTGTACTACTGCACAACAGAAAATGGCAACTATTAGTGTATGTGGACGTTTTAGTGTTTTTACTTGCCCTACTTTCTCTGAGCTGGGGGAAAAAAGAAACGGGGGGGGGGGGGGGGGGAACCTTTGTTTTTTTCTCCCCAATCTTTACGGATCTTTTTCCCGCCCCTTACATCTCTAGAAGGTCGACGCTCTAGTAAAATCATTAAAATATTGGAGAGCTGTATACATACACTTCTTGTTTCTGCTTCATCACACTTTGCCAGCATGGTGGCAATCTCTCTAACCTTTTGTGGTCATGAGTAAATATTTACCCACTTAATGGTCATTCCAATTTAACTATTTTGCATGTTTGTACAACGTGCCGCAAGGGCACTCGTGTGAACAAATGCCTAGTAAGTGACTCAGTTCTGAAAGTTCTTTTTAGTGGTACAAGCGCCGAGTGACACTCTTGTTTATTGTGCAGCAACTTCTGGTTAGGGACGAACTTCCGGTTTGTCAGAGGGGTGGGACGAAATTTAAAATAAATCATTTAAAAAATTAAAACAGGTAGATATCGATGTTCTACTTATGGTTGATGATACATATGACATCAGAGCACAGGTTTAGTACAGTAAAGAGCTAATTAAGTGTCAGGAATAATTAAACAATTAAGGAAAGTCTCATTGGCGTACACCAAAGCACACAATCTTACACTTTAGATACCCACTGCATCAGTGCAGGTTCCCGTGAAACTCCCGAGACCAGAAGTGACGTCACACTTAAACCCAGGGTACCCACTCACTACTAATTAAAATAAAAACAAGCTAATTAGAGCTACACACTACCTGACAGAGTGAACGCCTGCCCAACACAACGTTGGGGTGACGCCACTCCCTCTTTCACTTCTCCTCTCTTGGTGCGCGCCGGCGTGTATGGTGCAGTTTGTGCGCCATCCGCTAGGGGGCTACGCGCCGCTCCCTCGCCCGCTCCTCTGTGCGTGGCGGTTTCCCGCCATACACCAGGGTACGCCAACGCCGGGGTGCAGGTGCCACTAGCATACACCTAAGTGAAGGATTAGGGTCATTTTTTTTATTCCTTAGGCTCTTGTACAGTGTAGTCTCCAGCTAGCATCATGTTGTGGGAGATCACCACAGGAACTGTTGTCTAGAGTCCTCATTCTCGCTTTGTTCTTCAGGGCTCTCATTAGACGATGTTTACTGGTCGTCTGAAAGTGGGACAGATTTCTCCATGGCACTAGAAATTTTCAGATTCACTAAACTCACACAAGCTCTGTCCGTTATATGCTCATGGAGAAAACATTGGCATTCAGTGCTTCGTGCCAAGGAAAGCGCATGCAAATTCCTTCAAGTGTGCTGCTAGATAGGTGCTGCTCTCATTCACAGATGCTGGAAAGTGCAATTACTGGTAGTTAAGTTTCCATAAGGTGCTGCAACAAACACAAGCATGTGTGTGTCGGTCACTTCTAGACATCTGACCAGAAATGATATCTCGCACTGAGAGGGTCTATACACATGACCATAAAAGGTTAAATTTCTTTCTGTGTTGTTTACAATCTGTACAATTCTGTTTTTGTCTGTGTTGTGTTTATCTTAATTCTGTAAGAGCTAGTAGTGCAGTGTTCATTCTAAAGAAGGCACTGAGCTCAATCTGTGAGGCAGTGACAGCATCACCAGGGCAGCCCTGCCATATTGCTGGTCGTGTCACTCGCACAGTGTCAGAGAAATACTGGAAAGCCATCTTGTGTGAACTACTGATAATTATCGTTGAATTTACTATGCGTATTTAATCGGTTGCTGATACATAAGCACGTACGCTGCAGTGTTTTGTGCACGGTGGCACGGGTGCTTCTTAGCAGAAAGTCTTCTACGGTGTTTTTGTGTGTCTGGAGGGATATGTGCCGTGACTGTGCATCAACAGAGTTGTGGCGTTATGGTGAACTGCGCTGGTGTTTGGCTACAAACACCAGCTTGGCTATGCTAAAAAGAAACCCGATGATCAAAAGGTTGCTGAGGTTAGGTTCTCTCTACCTAAGGCGATCGAGCGCCAGTGCTAGAAGATCATAGGGCTAACAGCACAGAGGAGGGCGGAGTGGTTTCACCGCATTAATCATTCGGACACTAACCACATTGTACACACTGCAAAATCTCTGGTAAACGCTTTGTTTTGGTGAAGCAATGCGAACGCTACTTTTCATGTCAGAAGACACAGCACACAGTGGCCTCTGTAATGTCAGCAGTCATATTTACCGGCGGGGGGGAGGGGTGGGGGAATAATTTATGCTTAATTCTCGTGCAACAAGCATATGTGTCTAGTCAGCACCAAGCACTAGAACTAACTCTACTAAACACATGCACGGCGTCCTGAATGTGATTCCAAGTCTAGTTACCTTTACAACAGCGACTATGCCATGTGCAAGCACTTTTATGCACGGCTCCTACGCCCAGCCGCTCGTCAAATAATTGTGGCCTTCGATTGGCTTGTAAGTTTTTAATTGCTCATGGCACACAAAGCTTGTTACGTTTGCAAGGTAGCAAGGTCGACACGAGGCACGGAATCCTTAATCGGACACGCAGTTAAGCCTTTCAGCACTCAATGTTTTGGAATTCGCGACTAAGCACATCAAGGCGTCGACTCCTCGAGCCTGCGGCTAGGCATTTCGCGCATCGGCACTTGGGACTGCGCGACTAAGCACATCGAGCGTCGACTCCTCGAGCCCGCGGCTAGGCATTTTGCACATCGGCACTGGGGACTGCGCGACTAAGCACATCGAGTGTCGACTCCTCGAGCCCGCGGCTAGGCATTTCGCGCATTGGCACTTGGGACTGCGCGACTAAACACACGAGCGTCGACTCCTCGAGCCCGCGGCTAGGCATTTCTCGCATCTGCACTTCGGACTGCGCGACTAAGCGCATCTAGCGTCGACTCCTCGAGCCCACGGCTAGGCATTTCGCGCATCGGCACTTGGGACTGTGTGACTAAGCCTATCGAGCGTCGACTCCTCGAGCCCACTGCTAGGCATTTCGCGCATCGGCACTTAGGACTGCGCGACTAAGCACATCGAGCGTCGACTCCTCGGGCCCGCGGCTAGGCATTGTTGTTGCACAAAATTGTTTTTCTGCATTTCCAGTCGCTTTTGTATTATGTCTGATTCCATAAAACTATTCTCAGTAGTCTACAAGTGCTATTTACATAGGCAAATAAAGTCTGTTTGCAACATTTTCTGCTCTGGGCATGCGAGCTAAATGGCTGTGTCAATCTGTCTTGCTTGTGTCCATTTGCTCTGAAGTACTTAAGAATTGTGTAGTAGTAATAAGGTGCACCAAATATCATGCACTTTTCTCCTGCTCCAGCTGATCCAAAACGCAAAATTTTGTGCTACAGAACTGCTACAATATGATAATGTATGTGGCTGCTCCTAAATTGCTACAAAACAGCTTTTTTTCCTGCTCCAAAAATTGCTCCAATTCTTAAACTGGCTGGACCACCACTGTACAGTACAAATAATTGTGCAGCTGTACCACTGCAAAAAATTACATTATTCATGTAAAAATATATCAACACATTATTTGCTGTGACAATTGGCAACCGGTGCGAATAAGGGCTCGAGGGAGCACAGGGGTGATGCAGGAGCTCTCAGCAGCAGTTCTCAGTAGCAGTCATTAGTTCACAGGAGCCTCCTGGTTGGTTGGTTTCTGGCGGGGTTGGACTTTGTTGCCGGCAGCTCGTCTTCAGGGGTCAGCTGGTCATGTCAGTGACAGGATGGAGCAGAAAGTGGTTGTGCGAATGAGTCCTGAGGCAGGCTGTCATTTGGGGAACATTGTGCAGTTTTGTTGGAAATAAGAGTGGATTTTATGAGGCACGATTTGTGAGAAGCATGCTCTTGTGAATAACAATTTTTTTTTACTTATTGCTTGAATTTTTCAGGATGATGACGACGACGGTGATGACAGCTCTTCGGGTGGAACCCTGAAACCTTCCCCTGATGGCGATACTTACATGCTGTTTACAAAACCTCAGAATTTTCAATCAAGTTAGTCAATTCTGCTCTTGTACCTACTAAGTGTGCTCATGTAACAAGCATTGACAATAGCATGTCCTGTAGGGAGCTTTCATAAAATGTTGGGATACTTTCACAATCCACAGCACTGCTGCAGATAAGCTGTAAATCACCAAATGAAGTTTACACACCACTTTTTACTATGCTAATTGCATACCAACATGGTCACCATGATTATGTCATGCATACTACCATAAGTACAAAGCTCAGGGGCCTGGTGGTAGCAATTCTAACTACGTAAAACACTGCACAAACTATATGGTAAAATTTTTGCTACAGATTTCTCTTTTAGAACTGTCAATGCAGTGGTTTGTTAGTCCTGTCAAATGACTCATGCTTTTATGCTTCCAGTGCAAGCTCAAACTAGCAAATTGATGATAATGGTGGAAGAGGGTAATGTTTCCAGAATCTTATACAATCATGTCCAGGTGTGAACAGTTGCTTTGTTAATTTCAATAGTTTAAATTACCATTGATGTGCACTAGTTAGGCAAGCATTATTTCAGCAAATGCACGGTGCAAAAATTTGGAGTGTCCGCACTTCAGGAAGAGACTGAACTGTGAAATAGTTTCTAGAAAGAACTGAAAGAAACACAATTCGCTGGTAACACCTTAGAGTTGTGGGGTCTCACACGTGCTCTTGGGACAAAGGAACGACAACACAGTAGTGAAAACAATCAAAAGGACATTTATTGCATCTTTCATGCACTAATGCACTATAGCTGAATTGCTACACCGATTGGCGCGCGACAAATCAAGGAAGTCCGAACTTATCACAACCGGAGAGCGAGCGAATATATTCGCCCACATGCTAGACACCAATGCCTAATCGTTTGCGTGTACAGTCACGAGAATGGTGGCGCATTCGGACGATCGCTGTTCGTCCATTCTGGTGCCCAGTTCCGAGGCCTCGCGAGACGGGTCTCGCCGAGCGCGTGTCGGCGCATGTGTGGTACGTCCGCAACCTCGCCGCTCGATTGTGCTTGCAGCACAGTACTCGCGCCATCTCTCGAAATATACCACAACCACACCGACCGCCGGTACTGTAAAGTCATGCGATGAAGCCGGATTACAGGAGACGAGAGCCATGCGGGGAAAACAACATCAGGAGACGCGTGAGAGTTGCGCATCCTCACAGAGCATAGTGTTCAGTTTTTGCTCCCCAATTCTTGAAAAGGTAAACAGCTGAAAAAGAACGCCCCTAATTATGTTGCCAATTAATGACACTGAAATTTAAAATCAAAGTACTCGTATGGATGCCGACAGGTGTGGTTTTCCAGCACGCCGAGTGTCAGTTGTAGGCAGTAATAGTGCAGGAGAAAATATAGCACCAACATAAAAGTATGAAAAGAAAAAAAGTTATGGTTAATCAGTCTTTCATAGAAATCGGTAGAACACGAAAGTGAAACGTGTCTTCACAGAAGCTGTTGCACGTTTGTTTCATGAACTCACGGTCTGCTGCAGCGAAAGGTGCACGATTTGTGGGCCGGCGATCGTGTTGCAGGTTTGCTTGGCACGATGTGTCCTGTTGGGGAGCGGCGTCCAGCTACGAGTCGCTTCGGTAGATGGACGCCGCTGGCTCCATAGTGTCTTCGGCAGCCAGTTAAGCTGCGACGCGCTCAGCTTTAGTAATGCGAGTGGCAGAGTTCGCAGCATGTGCCGTCAACGTGCGAAGGTGTTCTACTTCACGCTAGCGTGTCTCCCACCGTACCAAGGCGAGATTTAGCCTGTCGATGCCATTGCCTTAGCGCAGCAGTTTTCTTAGTTGTTGCCATCGCAAGCAAAGCAGTAGGTGGTGTGTAAGCACTGCTGATGCATATTGAAGCTGGACTCTATAGGTGACGAGGTGCCACAGGCTAATTCGACGCGAAAGACAAACCATGTGTGGATAGTGCCAACACCAGGCTATACCGTGTTGGAGCCTCCGCTGCGCTATAACTACCATAGTGCTCCCTGTTGGTGCTTGTTAGTGTCGCGATGCAGTACTTCGCTTTACCGCTCCTAGATGGCACCGCCATGCCTGTCAACAAAACATATTTTACTCGTTAGCGCCGAACGTCACATCCGTTACATCCTGTAATAGAAGTTCATCGCGGACCCTGGCATAAAACACTTTCATGTTAAAAAGGGACAAACACTGTCCAATCACCCAACATGGTGAATTAGTGGCTATGGCATACTGCTGCTGAGAACGAGGCTGCGGGAGTGATTTCCTGCTGCTGCAGCCTCATTCTGATTGGCGCAGAAATGATTTTGATGCTTGTGAAAGAACCTCAGGTGGTCAAAATTGAGAACCCTCCACTATGGCGTAACTCATAGCCCCTGCGTAGTTTTGGGATATTAAACTCATCAGCACCGTACAATCCTTTTGTTTTCTTGTCCATATGTTCTTGCAGTAAACTTATCTGTGCTCACCCAACGACAATGCTGAATTAGTAATAATGTGTTTGATAATGGTCTATTAGACATTTGTGGCATGTAAAATGACCGCCTTGACTTAAGGACATTTCAACAGAGATCTTGAATCTTGCTTTCCCGTATTTTTAACAGATTGAATAATAAAAACGGGAACATTTTGGCATGAATTATGACATGCTGGTCTTTCAATGCAGAGTTGCCTGCTGGCAAGGAGGTACACTTTCTTGTGGGCTTCAGCAACAAGGGTGAAAAGGAATTTGTGTTGGATACCATGGATGCTTCTTTCCGTTACCCAATGGACTTCACTTTTTATATACAAAACGTGAGTGATTTGGGTGTTTGCGTCTTTTCTTAGTGACCTTGTTCTATTGAAAGTATTCCAACCCGCAATGAAATATTTTGTAGGTTGCATCAAATTGACTCTAGAAAATCCGCAATGAAATATTTTGTAGGTTGCATCAAATTGACTCTAGAAAATATGATGTCTTTAAACTGTGTGACATTTCATAATAGTTTGAGGATAGAGCATTTTGTAATTTTTATCCATAGACCTTCTTTTCAAACAAAATATGTCTGTCATGATTCAAAAGAACATTGATTCACTAGCACTCAACGGCTCAAATATTCATGGAGGGATCTTAAAGGGACGCTAAAAAGAAGCGCTAAATTAGTTTAGACTGATAAGTATTTCAAAACGTTTATTTTCGTTAATTTTGCAGGAAAAGGTTGTTTACTGCTAGAATGCAGACCACACTTTCATTTCT
Source organism: Dermacentor silvarum (assembly GCF_013339745.2). NCBI lineage: Eukaryota > Metazoa > Arthropoda > Arachnida > Ixodida > Ixodidae > Dermacentor > Dermacentor silvarum. The sequence goes on along the minus strand of NC_051154.1, from coordinate 106,546,340 downwards.
TAATAATTTTCCACTAAAACCTCAGCGCCGTGGTTGCTCAGTGGCTATGGTGTTGGGCTGCTGAGCACGAGGTCGCGGGATCGAATCCTGGCCACGGTGGCCGCATTTCGATGGGGGTGAAATGTGAAAACACCCGTGTACTTAGATTTAGGTGCACGTTAAGAGACCCCTATGTGGTCCAGATTTCCGGAGTCCCCCACTACGGCGTGCCTCATAATCAGATCGTGGTTTTGGCACGTAAAACCCCATAATTTTTTTATTTTTAATCTAAAGGTATCTTCTCATATTTGGGTAATTGGGATGCAGTAAAAGTTCTCTAAACTTGCTAACTTGTATTCAGCTTCTTTAGAATACAATGTAGTCCAACTTTACTGACAAAAACATAACTAGGCCCGAGCAGATGCCTGTCAAAATTCATGACATCCTGGCTGGCTAGTGCAGGAACTTCAAGGCTGTTATGCCACCCGTCTTTTGTTTTTGCATTCTTTCTGATATATCAATCTTCTTTTCATGGTAAGAGTCCCTTTTTCAGTATTCTGTAATAGTAATTTACTAATACTGCTCACTTAATCTTCTTTAATGTTCTTTTATAGCATGGTGTGAATTCCAAGCTGGTTGTGTTCTGGGTTGGCATAGAGGGGGCTATATTAATTATTAGCATCCATATTAGCATCCACAAAAATGTAAGGCAAATGAGCCAGCATGTGCTGCCATGCAGGAATGTGCTTATGCTGGGCATTAGAGCTCTGGTCTGGGAACTTCTGATGAAGCTGTATTTCTTTTGTCAATGTGTGAATCGTTTTTACAATTTTAAGTTATTGGTTTGTGTAAGAAAACCATTCAATTTGGACATTTTACTCTCTTGCACTCGTTAGACAAGCTATATGCATTGTCAATTGCTCCATATCAATGAAATATATACAATATTTTCATACATGTAATGTAACCATGTACATAATGTAGACTGACACTTGAAGTTAAAACGAAAAATAAAGTTATGGTTATGACATTCAGACATACAAGCACCCAAGGGCCTTTTGAGTGTCTGTAAGCTGTTCATTCTTTTCATTGCCTCTGCTTATTTCTTGTCACTGCTCGTTAATAAATATTATAGCTTCACTCTTTCCGTACAGCACCCATTGGGCATCGTTAGCCCTCTATCGATGGTTTGGAACGCTGCTCACGGACTTACTGCGCTATCGGACGTGAAGCAGGCGAACTATATTTTAGTTTTCTAAACAGTTCGCATTTTTCATGGGAGACGGTGATTTTTAAACGTGCTCCGAAGTTTCGCGATCGTCATAGGAGAACGAAAAAGTGGCCGCCCACTATCGATGGTTTGGAACGCCGCTTTCGAGACCTTCTGTGCCGCTCACGGACACACTGCACCATCGGATATGAAAGAGGAGAAACTATATTTCTGTTTTCTAAGCAGATCGCTTTTTTCCCGCCAAGTGGTGATTTTTAATTGGCTCTGAAGTTTCGCGATCGTCAAAGCAGAACGCAAAAATGTCCAACTCCGAAAACGGCGTGCGCTCTTTGGGAGATCGCAGATATCTCGATTCCGCTGCCTCTGCGGCTGATCTTATCAATAAATCGAATAGCAGTGAGTAACAGGACGCTGACTTTTCGTCGGACTGTGAATCTGAAAGTGACGACGCAAACCAGCCCGGAACATTGGCGGCTGCAGCCCGGCATGCCACACTGTAGTGCTTGCAGTTAAATGTTTGCAACGGAATACCTGTTCAATGAAAAATTTCGATTTTTGGGGGGATAGTGAACAAGGCTTTTATTCCATACCTTCACTTCGTAAAGAAGTCCGTGATGGTTGTTTGTTTTTTCGTCGAAAGCTGGGCGGCAAGGTCGACTTTTCGCACATGCGCCAACCCGTCCAGTGCAAGCGTGCCGCGACGTGCGCCGAGGCGCGCGCCGCGTCTCTTTCGGCTCACGTCGCGGCGTGCCAAGACGCGCGCGCCGTGAAAGCAGCCGCGAACGGGTTTTTTCTAGCCGCAGAAGGGATCGCTCCAGGACCGATTTCTTGCGGTTTGCCGCGTGCCGCGCATGAAGGAGACCAATGAGAGCAGTCCGCTTCCCTGACGTGCGCGCGGGAAACTGGTGTCATGCGGACCCGCCCGACCGCTCGTTTCTAGTCCGACGTTATCGGCGCGCAGGTCAGCATCGTTCGCGGCCAGCCACGCTGCGCCAGCCGAAACGCCATCTCTTCCGACGCGCGCGCGTCGGCTGTTATCTTCGGAGCATGCGCAATATGATCACAAGCCCGCGCGCCGCTTTGAAGGGCTGTCTGCGACCATCGGCGAAGTGGAGTGGGCGCCTTTATTTCTTCGCGCTAAATGCATTGTGGGTTGGCGCATTCTGCGCGACCAACGCGCGAATGGGTCAGGAGCCGTGCCCATCGGGCCGCGTCGGAAGCCGCCGGTTACGTTGAGAGGTTCGTTTCCGCCAACGTGACGTAGCGTGCACGCTCGCGTTACGTCTGACTATAAACGGCCCTGAACAAACGCTACAGCGCGGCCGGCGTGGCCCAGACACCGCCAGATATTCAACGCGCCCTAAACGATTCGCTCCCTACGCACGTAGGAGCTGCGCTCGGCAAGGTCACTGCGCCCGGTCCCGGAGATAAGAGAGCCACGCTCAGCGGAGACCAGTGCCTCAAAAGTCCCTAAGCGATTATGTCCCTAGGCACCTAAGAGCTCCACGATTGCCATGACAACGCGGTTAGTTCGAGAAGGGGGGCAACGTTGAGGGGGGGAAGAGTCTAGTCTGTCACGTGATTGCCGCAGCGGCGCGCCGCCGGTTGGTGTGGCCGCCCTGCCGCAGCTGCGTTTTGGCCGCCGGCGGCGCGCCCGCGCGCGTTTTGCGGCTAGTGTGTACGTGCCAGTACTGATTTCTGCGCTCCAAAACTCCAAAAACTCACTTCAGCGCCGGTATTGGCCTGTCTCCAGTCCGAATTAAGCGGTGCACGCGTAATTTCGTGGATAGTGCCTAATAGACGGCAATACATTTTGTATATCATAATTTTCGTTACATTTTTTTTAGTATACTACATACAAGCGTGTCTTTACAAACTTTGTTCACTTTTATCGCACAATCTTGATTTTAACAATTTATGTCTTTTTATGACATACATCTCGTTAATAAAACTTCTATGCGTGAAAAGTGCATTTATTTTGCTTTCTGTTTGTGTATTAAATTAAATATTGAGTGCAGTAGTTCCTTCAGAAAAAAGCATCTGCCGTAACATGTAAAAAACACCTATTTTCCCCATGGTAGGGAAAGAGTTAAACTGTCCAAGTGGTCAGGCTCTCACCAGCTTTGTCCAGCTACTGCCATTGCACCACTTTACACCCTGGATGTGTTGAGCCTGGTACCTTATGGGAAGCAAAATTTTACATTCTCAATACGGTTCATGATATTGTGTGAGGTGTACATGCCATAAATTATGGTGAAGGAAAAAAGAAACTGATTATGTTTGTGCAAGTTATGATTTCAAATATTTAAGCCATAGAGCCAAAGTTAGAACCACGGTTTCTATCATTGAACTAAACTTGAAGTGCTAGTGACTTGTAAAATGTTTAGTCTGCCAGATAGTAAATTCTATTTCTTTCCTGTTGGGAGATTTTCCTGTTGGAAATTTGGACCCCAGGTGATCCAAATTTCCGGAGTCTCCCCCACTACGGCATGCCTCATAATCGGATTGCGGTTTTGGCACGTAAAACCCCATAGTTTTTTTTTGTGTGATTTTTAATGTTTGGCATTTTTATTTCTTTTCACCCAGTTTACAACCATTGGATACAACAAGGTGGTAAAACCGAAACAACAGGCTACCCTGTCTTACAGCTTCTTCGCCAGTGAGAGCTTCAGTGCTAGGCCGTTTGGCCTGGCTGTAAACCTCAGGTACAGAGATGCTGTAAGTGTCACTTAATTGTCTCAATAATGCTCCTTCATATATTTGCAAAGAATAATGTGTTGAGGTTGGTAATATAATTCAACCTGCTTCTATGGGCTCCACTTTTAAACAGACCATGGCACCACAACCTATTGTAAAACATATTACAGAGCTACATCAAAGTGGTCAATGCCTGTTGCCTGCTTGATGTAACATGCAAACAGTGCTTTGCTGAAGTTAACTGGTGTGCATGCAAATCCACTCGGTTATTGAGCCTCGTGTCATTCAGAGACGTAGCAGTGTGTGAAACCAGCTAAATTCTATAACATATAGACCAACTGTTGACGCCATGTATCAATGCATCCTGCCTTGTGTGTGTATTGGTATAACAAAAGATGGTTTATCTCAAATCATTTTCAAACTAAACTTAAAGCCATTTGTCTGCATAGAATAGGGGGTTCTCAATCTAAGTTCCACGGAACCGTTCCTTCCAAGATTTCTACAGTTTCTTGATTTAGAGAAGAAATCTTGCATTGCAATTTGGATTTAAGGAAGCCAATGCACACGATATCCACACTTCAGTAGTCTTTGTTAGAGTTCCACCCTGTAGCAGTCCACAAGAGTGTGTTTTTTGGGCTTATCGTGTGTGTGCTGAGCACTTTCATTTTTCGGTAGCATTTCGCAAGACTGTTTTTTGGGCTTATGGTGTGCGTGCTGAACATTTTTAGGATGGTTTGTAACACGCTAGCAGAAATCAATTCCAAAGTATTGCAAGCTGAGGGCTACTTCCAAATTTAGCGGCATCTGCCTGGTCAGCTCTTGTTGTCAACAGATGACGATATTGGCCGTTTCATGCAGAGCACGTGATTTACAGTCGCTACGATAAAGTTTCGATAAAGGCTGATCTGGCTGCTGCACTGTGTCAGTTTCTACATTACCATATTTTCCGGTGTATACGACGTGTTTTTTTTTTTCTGAATTTTTCGTTGCGCACCAACAAAAAATTCATGTGCGTCCCCCTCCCCCATGGAAAAAACTGCCATCAAAATCAGATTCGGTGTTATGTAAGTCAGTCAATCAGCGCGAGAAGCGCGCTGGTTGACTTACTTGCTACTGGTTCTGTGCACGCTATTGAGGTGCAGTGTTCTTCTCGTGATAGAGTTCCTGAGTGCTGTGCGAGAAGGACAGAGCACCAACGCAAGCAGCGGCAGGCCGACCACGAGTTGACCTCGAAGTCGTCGCATCTGCAGATCGCTATCAAGATACAGCGCGCGCCGCTGCGCGAACTACGCAGTTGCTACCAGAGTACAAGCCGTCCCTCCCGCGCTGCCTTCCCGCTTTCCTCCCTTGTGCGTGATTTGGCTCACCATCGCACGCTTTCACTCGCACATACAGCTTGCGGGGATGATGTTATCGCCCTTGGACTTTAATCGGAATTCATCGTGATGGACGGATCATCGCGGCAACCACAACGGCAGAAATGCGCCTGGAGTGTCCGTATCATCGCTATCACAATTATATAGGAAATATATGGCACCCATAAGCTTGCGCGTGACTTGCGTTCACGGAGTGAAACGTCACTGTAATTTTTTTTTTAAATCGCTTACCGAACGAACAGGTGCGTCTTATCCACTGTTGCGACTTGTATACTCTTTCTTTTTTTCGGAAAAACTGCCGTGTTGAGGAGGGTGCATCTTATACAAAGGTGCGACTTATGGATCGGAAAATACGGTATTTGTATTTAAAATCTGACAAGCGTTTCGATGCGCTGAGGGGGTGGTGCCGCTGCAAGTCACTATAGCTGCATGCTGGGTGATGCGGCCTTTTAGGCTTAGCGTTGCAATTAGTATATCGAAGCTCTTTTAGCTCTTTCCGCAGTGTGAGTGACTTGACATTTGTGTGCAAAAAATGAACCTAACTTTTATGCGTCCATCACTTCGATTGCATCAGGACACCATTTATGCAGTATTTGTATTTTCCATCAGCAATGCTCTGAAAGCATACAAGATAACTGATGTTTGTAACACGGCAGCTGAGCCAGTTGGTGTTGAAGTATACTTTTCAAAAGAAAAAAAAGCACCATGACAGTATATTTGTACGAATTTAGAGAATCTGTTATTGAAGCTTCTTGTTAAAATTTTGAATAAGCAGCATCTGCAGCTCAGTACTCCCACGATCTCTCTAAACGGGCCAAGTTTACTTTAAAAAGTATTTTGAGAAACTGTTGTGTTCAGTGAAGATGTATGCTAAGCAGCAATTATTTTTTTTTCCCCTCTCTTCAAGGACGGCAATGCATACCAGGATGCTGTCTTCAATGAAACTATCGAGGTTGTGGAAATTGATGAGGGTCTTGATGGAGAGACGTAAGTGAGATATTTCATGGAGCCCTGAAATTAGATGTGTGAATATTTGACTTATGAATTCAATACTGCGGTCACCTGACCGATTTTTTGGACACAGCTGGCCATAAAACAGAATTTCAAGAGAAAGCGACATGGAAATTTTTCCCACATACTTTTTTTTTTTTTTTTGCTTGGTGTTGTAAAATAATATCCACGTGAAATTTCATGGTCATGAATACTAAAAAGGTAATTGTGACAGTACAGCTCAATGTGCGTTGCATGCCATTACCGACCCCGGTTTTTCAGGCTATTTTGCATGGACTTATTTTGGAGCGTTCTTTCCCCTTTCCAGGCACTTCGACAAGAAACTTGGTAGGCACTCTTGTTGAGATAGACAGTAATTCTAGTACGGACTTACGGCCTTACATCTTCAGGTGTTAGCGACCAAAGTTATGAGTAGGTGTCAAGTTGGCGCAGATCTATTTGTAATAGCTACATGGCACTCCGAAAGCCAAAAAACTGCACCACCAATGAATGTAAAAGTACAGGTGAGAGACTGAATGTCATCAACTTTATTTATGGCCACTATCTTTGCAACCTTGCTTGTGTAGATCATGTCCAAACAATTGGGTGAGACATCGTACAACATCCAAAATTTGGGCCAGTGTTAGACACACCGTGGAATCTCGTTGATACTATTCTGCATAATATGTCTTATATACGATTATTTTCGGATGATGCGTTTTCCAGTTCCCGTGAAGATCTGTGTCAACGAGATTCCACTGTATACTATATTGGTGCTATTGAGAAGGCTATGGTGCCACTAGGAAATGAAAAATCGGTCAGCTACTGCGACTTTCGAATATGTAGTATTGAATTGCGAATAATCATGAATACATGTGACGGGGCTTTAACTAACTTGGCATGTAAAATAATGCGTCATCGTTGTCAGCCTGAACAAAAACTCTCTCTGTCACCATCTTGTGATGCAATGGCAATGATGCTGACTCTGACAATGCTGTGAACACCGTTTCAGATTAGTATCCGATTGTAAAGTGCAGGCAATTTGAAACCCATTTTCTTGAGAAATATATGTGTGCGTTAGAATTGGATAAGTACAGCAATCATTGATTGTGAGCTGCCATTTTCACTTGAAACTCTGCTGAGGGCAAGCCCTCTGCATTTGTGTTCAATTAGGCATTATCTATCTATTCTGTGTCGGGCAAGTGAAATAACAGCACATGTTTTATTGCAACTCGCTGGCTGCTTTTGTTTTAAAACATGACTGTGTGACAGTGTCTGTGCACAGGGAAATAAGGTAGGAATATCTGAAAAGAGGCATACTGATTTCTGAAAGTATTATCTACATACCTGCCAAGTCTCCCGGATTACCTGGGAGACTCCCGGATTTGGACCGTTTCTTCCGGTTGTACAGTTGACAGGTAAATCTCCCGGAAATTTTAGCTGAGTCCCGTTTTTATCCGCATCCAGCGCTTTGTCAGGCCACATTGGCAAAAACAATCCAACCCAATCCAATTCAGTTGGAAGTTCATCGCGCAGAAAATTGCTAAGTAGTAGGGAAATCCTATACATGCGCTATTTCGTTAACCGACGGGGTTGTTGGGTGCCCTAGTGGCCCTAGCCTCATTAAGCTAGCGAGCGAATGCCGTGTTGCGCCACTACCAACACTAGACACTTCATCGTTCTCCTCAGCTTCAGCCGCTCTGGCATTGCGTAGGCCCACAGTCAGTCATGGCTTTAAAATCAAGGAGCGCTAGGGCAAAAGTGTCCAGCATTTTTAACGTAGTGTTCAGGCCGAAGTGACGTTGGGTATTTTGTTGATACCAGAGAGCAATGCAGAGTGCGAGCGGCAATTTAACATCGGGAAATATACGAGGATGCAATGCCGCTCGTCCGTGTGTCGCTTGTTCAAGACGCTGGGAAACGTCAACCTCGCAAAATATGAAAGAAATGACATTTCTTACAATCGAACATTATCAGAAGAATTTTTGAACACCCGCCGTGGTTGCTTAGAGGCTTTGGCATTGCGCTGACAAGCACGAGTTCGTGGAATCAAATCTCGGCCGCGGCGGCTGCATTTAGTTGGGGGCGAAATGCAAAAACACCCGTGTGCCGTCCACTGGCTTAAAGAACCCCAGGTGGTCGAAATTAATTGGGAGTTCCCAACTACGGCGTGCCTCATAATCAGATGGTGGTTGTGGGATGCAAGACCTGAGAAGTTAATTAAATTTTGTAGAATGTTTGAAGGCAAAATTAGCAACAATGAAATGCTTGCAAAAGCTTGCAAAGGTTCATGTGGTCATTTGTTTATCTGTAAATAAAATTGTAAGGAAGTTTCCCTGTCAGTTCTTGGACATATAAACCTGGGGAGGGGGGGGGGGGGAGCAGTCGTATTACAGATGACCCGGATTTAATTTCTCCGAACTTGGCAGGTATGCATCTAGCAAAGCCATTGATTACCTACCCTGTGTAGCTTTTAACGCACCGTGCAGTGGTGCTATCTCAGCATCATCATTATTATGATTATTATTATTATTACAGTAGCCGACCGATGTTCCGGACTTCGCGGGGACTGAAAAATAGAACAGTCCGAAAAACTCTCGCACCCTCCCCCCCCCCCCCCCCCCCCCCCCCCCCCCCTAAGAAACAAAAGTGATGAGGCTTCTGGCTTAAGAAAAAATGTAGCAGTTTCACCGAAAAGGCAGAGCATCGATTGCGATAGCAAATTAATAGACAGCTATACGAAGTAAGGATGTTAGTTTTATCGGCCGTATAAATTTGTAAATATGCGCTTACTAACTAAATAAGCACGGTGTCACGCGCGCAAAGGTTACATGAACACATCTCGCTCGATGACCGCGGAAATTCGTTAAAACGCTAGAATGAGAAAGCACGCCAGAAGCAGCGGGCAAATTGACCTTCGCGCTGTCTATTCTCTTGCTTCAATGCGAACGTCAAAAAAAGAGAAAAAAACAGCGCATACGAAGGAAGTACTGGCACTCGGCGCACGCCCTTTGTACTTATCGCAGATCGCTTTGAAGATGAGTTCCCCGCGGGCGCACATCGGCCACATAGCAGATCGCTTTCAAGATACTGTGCCTGCACAGCAAGCTCCGTCGGCAGCAGCCGCAAGAGCTGAACGCAGCTCCCCACCGTCTCCGTCGCCTTCTCCCTCCTCGTGCCCCGCGAGCGAAAAGCCCGCGCGCTTCCGGCCATCTTCCTCTCTCCCCTGTGTGTAGAGTACTAGAAAATATTCTAGTACACTCTACCCTCGCACAGCGTACGGCACAACTGAAACTTTAAAAAACACAAAACCAAAAAACTGATTCCGTTTAAGTGATTATGACGATAGTGCTGAGCTGACCGAAAAAAATAAATAAAAAGCAAGTGCCCCTATTTGAACCGCTTTGTCGGCCAAGGAAGAGCGGGCATGGCCTCCGAGACAGGAAGATAGTGTGCATCTACTAATCTTGAAGGCTATACAGGGGGCCACTGGAAGCCAAGCCAGTGGAAAATGCAACATGGCGGCTCCCAAGATCGGGTAGCGTGGCTCGGAGCGAGTGATAGTCAGGAAAATCGAACATTGGCACCTAGATATGTCCAAAAAATCGGTCGCGAAAATGCATTAGCTCTGTGGGAACCCTAACGGTACATCTATGAAGTCCGGAATATCCAACAAGTCCGAATTTTTGGAGTCCGAAAAATCTGTCGGCTACTGTACGTTTTTTGTTTATCTTTTTTAATTTGGTATTGCCATCTTCTCCAGTCCTTAAGGAAATAAACGGCACCTTTCGACATGATGGCAAAAAAAAGCTATATATTCATGCAAATATGGTGCATTGCAATACTTTTTGTCCTAAATTGTCTTCTTTGTCAATACAGTCGAACCCACTTTTAATGATACTGGTTTTAACAATATATCAAATACTATAAGAATGAGCAGGTAATGCACTGTCAGGTTTAGTATGTTCATGGTAAAATAAACCGCTTACTAGTATGCTCCCATGCAGCATTATTGGTTGTAACAATTAAATCTGGCTGCTGGGTGTCTGCACCATTTTCATCGATAGCTATAAAAATTTGTTTAATTACAGTATTGTCAAATTGACACCATTTTCTGTGATTGTATTTAAGTTAGCATATTCAGGAACTGAACAATTGATGTACTGTAGTTGAAACTGTGAGGTGTTTTGTGTGTGGCATTGTTCATGTGCTGCTATTCACGGCTTATGCATTTGCAGGTTCTTCTTATACATGTTCTTGGCAACATGCTTGGTCCTCCTGCTGGTAGCTGCACAACAGTTCCTCGGAACTCTTAGTGTGAGTCTAAAATAGTGGTGGTTATATGATAGCTCTGCTATATAGTAAAGCCAAATATGAATAAATGTTTAATATATACCACGCTTATTAAATCGGGGGGCCTTTAGTTATTGGCTCTGTTCAACATTTAAGATACTCTTTTAAATCTTTTGCGTAAAGAATTAAAAAAGGAATGCCACATGTGCTTTTCAGCATTTCTCCGAGCCTGAAAGTGGAGTGAGCTCATGCTGCATACATACATTTAGTTCAATTGGGGTAAAGCATTAGGTAAAAGCTATAGCTCAAACCCGTTCTTTGCAAATATGTACGAAAAATGGAAATTCCCCTGTTAGACCACCATGACAAAATCTTGCTGCTCTGTAATTCAGCAACACAAAAAGGGGGGGGGGGGTGCAAATTTGTAACTTATCGCACTTGGACAAATTTTCTTCCGTCTTTTTAAATCTTTACTTTAAAATGTGACAACTTTCACTTAGGTCGGGCCAGTAGTTGCCCAATGGCAGCATTTCTCTGTTTCACATATGTATTTGAATACGAAGGGCCTGAGCTACTTATATACATGAATAAGAAAATTTAGAATTTGCAAACCCAAACATAGTGTATGCTATCAGCCAAGCCTACAAAAGAACCAAGGCAGAGTGCCAGCTCTTGGTACAATAAGGGCTTTTGCATCTAGGTTGCAAATTTTGGCAGTTAATGGAGGCGCCATATGACAGTAGCGCACCCAGGATCTCTGCCAAGGGGGGTGTTGACAGTTTGCCAATACCATCTAAACAGCACTAATTTCGATTTCACGGGAAATTGTCAAAAAAAATGCGCTTTTTGCGAGTGTGCAGACGATTGCGCGTCTTACATCTTAGTTGCAGTACTCAAATGCGTAAGGAAAGAAAAGGGGTTAAACAAAAGGGGGGGTTAAGTCGGCCTCAGGGGGGGGGTTCCAACCCCCGAATCCCCCCCCCCCCCCCCCCCCGTCGGTGCGCCACTGCCATATGATTTAACTTAACCCATTAGGACCCAGTGTACTTTTATAACTACAGTACCATTTTCGTTTGTAAGTAATTCAAGGCGAAATATACTGTGTCCCTAATGCCATTTTGCTAAGAAGGGTCCTGCCAAGACGACCACATTGTAGATTTTTGTCAGCTGCATCATGTATTTGATCTATTCATCGCCAAACTTGGAGAAGTGCTGAATATAGCGGATGCTGCTGTACATGCACCTTCTTTTTTATCAAGCATAGCATATGCTTTTTAAAGCTGAGGTTCGTGTGGACATTTTAGAAAATGGCGTAAATGATGAATGCATGACATTCTATATTCAATACATATTTATAGTGTCGCAAGAAAGTGAATGTAGGTGTACTTTGTAAAGTGCACTGGGCCTATGTACATGCTAGAGGGGTGTGCTTGTTCTCGAAGCGCAAACAATGGCTTTTTTACCTGCATTTCTTGCTGACTATTTTTAAGTATTTTTGGCTGACTGCAGACACTTCAGAGATTGTTGTAGGTAAAAAATATATCAAGGATTACATCAACGTTGCTATTCTTCCTGGCTCCTATCTTGCTGCCGAGAAAGATGACGACACTCTTATCTTCTCAATTAATAACATAGCGAGCAGTGTTACAGTAAATTTAGATAATAAAAAATGCATTTAGATATCATATGAACATTATTTAAAAAGGCACATAATTTATGCAGGATTTTGTTACAAATTGGAAAATAGATGGGAGGAAACAAAACAACAAAGACGATCTATATTCCTGTGCCAATTGAGATGAGTTACGCAATGAAAATAGAGCAACCCACATTGGCGAACCAGATGTAGACTCCATCTCTAGAAAGGTCAGAAAATTCTAACAAAATTTTGTCGAGCAAATCATGCAGCAGGACTGTAATGCAAGAACCGACTGTCATTGTAACAGATGTCACTAATCTGTTGAATGTTTCAACTACCACTAAACCAAATGCTTAAGGCTTTAGTCTTGAATGCCTGCATTCATCGTGAAATATGTTTAGATTTGTATCAATAGTATATTTTCATCGGGTGTGCCTCTGAAAGCAACACTAAAGTCCTTCCCCATTACTTGATGAAATCATGCTATACACTTGAATAGTAAAAAAGACCTCCCAGCAAACAATATTTCCCATTAAAGTGCTCATTTTACTGCCAGAAGGTTATGCGGGCTTACACATAGTTTCTTCTGACTCTTAGCTGCAAGCCTTTTTTGTTTTTTGAAAGCTCCAAAATATTGCATGTACATTTGGTGACATACATCAGGTTAGGCTCCTACTAAGGCCCAGCGTACTTTATAAAGTACGCTATCGTAGCGTTTCAAAGAATAAGGCGACCCTCATGGAACTTGCCCAATGTAGTATTTACAGTTTGAAAGTATCATCTTGCACAAAAAATCAACAAAATGTAACTGGTAGATTTTTCTTGGTTCTTTAAGGGGTAATGCATGAGCCTCTGTTTTTGTTGAATTATCAACACATTTGTTTTGACACTTTCTGCAATTAACCACACAGTAAAGCTAAAATTTTTTCCAGTGATTCACATTCACTAATAATGCTATTTGTCCCAGCACTAGAAACTTGTTTCTGCCAACTTCACTTCCTGTGCGCAAAACTTGTACACAAACTTGCAATGACTTGTTCTGCTCTCTGTGTTCTGCTTTTTAGAAAAAAAAGCCAGCCAGCAAGCAAAAAGTAGAGATGGGCACCCAGAGTGCCAGTGATGTGGACTACGATTGGCTGCCCAAGGAGATAAGTAAGTGAACTCTTTAATTTGCAGTTGCCAACCGATAATTTGGTCAGCTTTGTGGCATCACCACTGGCCCCATATACATAATGTATAAGTACAACTGAAATTTTGGACACCTTACAGTGGACCATTCAGTAATTTGGACTCTGCTTGCACAATCACGTGCTATTTTAGCTGCTGAGTCCTGCAGAAATAGCTTATTTTAGTTTTGATATGTTTCCAGTTCCAGTGTGTGAAGCACCGGACAATGTTTGTTGTAAAGAAACCTGTAATCATTATGTTGTTGCAGCATGGTCAACTTCTGTTTAAGTTGCCAAAGCATTAAGATTTGATGTATGCATTAACTGTACTTTCTCCTATCTGTAGCAACGTCGTGAGAATGGTCAAAATACAGACTAGCCATGTTGCATGCAAGCATATGTGCATGCACTAATGCATCGACAAGCTTGGACCATATTCTTGGATGATCGCTTTCAAAGATAATTTCAATTTCATGACATTTCTTACAACTAGCACAGGACACGGCAGGTGACAGTCCCTGGCACTGTGTTAAGAATGCTGTTGCTCATCGCTGCCGATATGTCTGGTGCTAGTCACGCGAAATCTCACTGAAGCATCATCAAAAGTGGGCGCCTTCTATTGCACCAAAAAAATGTTGTGATTATAACTCCAAGTAATCATGTGTAATGCAGCCGTGCTCATTTGGAATGGCGTCTTTTAGGATACCGCGATGCACGCATGCATTGTAGTAATGCTCATTGCGAAACACCCATCGCCCGCAAGGTCCTTACTGTAATTCCCGGGTTTCGCTCAGGCGCATATTGCGGCAGCGGATGAGCCATCGCTCTCTCCTGAAATGTTGTAACAGGCATGCGATGTGCTGCACGGAGGCGCAACATGGGCATGCGGCGGGGAGCTGGCATAGTTGCATAGTGAGGCCGCATGGACGGGCATCGCTGCTGAGGATTGGCCCATTGGGCCTATACTCCCGGACCGAACATTCTTATTGCAGTTGGATTTCCTTGTGCAGTCGCCCCCATCCTCTTTTGTTGCGCTTCAAGCGCACCCTGCGTGCCGTCCCCAAACCCGTACCCCTTGCTACTGAGAGGCTGGCTTTCCTGCAAGGATTCGGGGTCCAGTGGCTGAATGTGCTTTTCTGGTGAAATTTTACCACCAGCATGAAATTATCACAAAATTCAGCACAGAATATAAGTGCTAAGAACCATTTTTGCTCCCTCACAAACAGCAATATACATTTAAACCACACTATAATGAAGTTGCTAAAATCGCTAATTTGCTTTGTTATATCGATTTTTATGCATTGAAATTCGACCTTTAATGCAAATAAGTACAGTCGCCGATGGTAGACGGAAATCGCCGCAAAGTTTTATGAATTGTCGGGCAATCGACAAAAGCAAATTTGAATTGGAAAAAAGTTCCTTTTGTTGAATTTGAGAGTCGGCGACGAAAGATGCGGTTTCATACAGTGTCGATACAGTAGAACCCCGCTGATACGTTTTTCACGGGACCGTAAAAAAAAAACACGTAAGAGCCGGGAAACGCAACAGCCGGGAAACAGGAAAAATTCAGAAATGGGAGTAGTGTTGGACTGCACACAATATTATTTTAATTCTTACGTGGGAAAAAGTAGTTTCGCCCGACAGCCGAAGTATCGATTGCGATAAGCTATACAAAGTAAGAATAGTAGTTCTATCGACCATATAAACTTGTAAACATTCGCTTATTAACTAATTAACAAGCATGGTGTTAGCGCCCACAGGCAAACATGAACACATCACACTTGATGAGCGTGGACACGCGCTGTCAAATGCAGGCGTGAGGAATTTGAGTTTGAAAAGTTCCTTTTGTTGAATTTGAGAGTCGGCGACGAAAGATGCGGTTTCATACAGTGTCGATACAGTAGAACCCCGCTGATACGTTTTTCACGGGACCGTAAAAAAAAAAACACGTAAGAGCCGGGAAACGCAACAGCCGGGAAACAGGAAAAATTCAGAAATGGGAGTAGTGTTGAACTGCACACAATATTATTTTAATTCTTACGTGGGAAAAAGTAGTTTCGCCCGACAGCCGAAGTATCGATTGCGATAAGCTATACAAAGTAAGAATAGTAGTTCTATCGACCATATAAACTTGTAAACATTCGCTTATTAACTAATTAACAAGCATGGTGTTAGCGCCCACAGGCAAACATGAACACATCACACTTGATGAGCGTGGACACGCGCTGTCAAATGCAGGCGTGAGGAATTTAAGCGCCGCTGCAGAAGCGAGCGAAGTGACCTTTGTGCTGTTGTCTATCACTTCAACGCAATCTGAGCGCCGAGAACACACAGCACGCACAAAGCTACGAGCCGCCGACGCACCTACACTGCGTACCCACGCAGATCGCTTTCAAGATATGGCCCGCGCGACCAAGCGCCGCCGCGCAGTATGATGCCAGAGCCACAACGCTGCCCGCTATCCCTCGCTCCCTCGCCGGTTCCTCGAGCGCAACGGAAGAAGGCGCGCTTCCTCCCTGCTTTTCTTTCTCTCGCGCGCGAGACGCGGTCGTCGGCTCCCCTCGCACACGTTCACTCGCACATAGAGCATAGGGCACGCGGCGACGCTGTTATCGCCCTTGTACTTTATACGGAACATCTATGAGCCAAAACCAATTTTAGGGCCGCAACGGGTCATAGACACCACCTTTAGATCGCAAATGCGGATCTCAAGGGCCATACTTTTGCTGGCGGAAACCGAAAATACGTAATAAGTGTCGCCCCTGGCAATTTGGGCGGCCAATGCCATCGTCAAGCAACCAAGCTCAGCGACATGAAAACTCAAAATGGCTGCTCGGGCCGGCGCGGTGTGGCAGTTCACATCGTATGATGCAGGAACGGTCCCACAGTTGCGACGTAACAGCGGGGTTACCAATGCATTGGGTTCTATGGGAGCTGTGCCGGGACCAGCTGAAAACGACGTTACAGCCGGGAAAATGCAGCACCCGGGAACGTAACAGCGGGGTTCTACTGTATCTTCACATTGGCAGTATGAAGTGAAGCCAACCATGCTTTCATGTCCCCTCCGCCCCCACAGCTGATAGTGTAACCTGCAGTGGGACATGATTAAAAGCGCCGGCAGTAGGGAGTGAATGTTTCATCTTCGTCTCGCTTCAACGCCTCTCAGAAACTCGGATCGCGCAACCTCCTGTACTAAACGCATGGGAAGATAGTGCACATGACGCCACACCATCTGTACGGGCTGTGTACGAGCTTAGCTGCGCCAACCTGCCCCCACTTCCTCCCTTGTCTCCTCGCGCGCGCTTGATTGCGTTACTGTGAGCACGGGGGCATTTTTCCCTTGCTCGCGCAGGAAGACAGTCCTCATCAAGCTGCCATACTTCTCTGTTCATCATTGCATGCTTTCTCTCATACTCAAAGCATATAGCGTGTTGGGCGAGATAGGATCTTATCGCACGTAGGGGGACTTTATACGGCGCGTGATGCTGCTCCGCTTTGGTGGTTGCTCCAAGCTGTGTCGTTAGCAAGCAGCCGCTTGGAATTCAACTATTTGATCATCTGCATCCGCAGAAGTTTCCATTTATAGTCTCGGTATTCCTTCACAGTGGCAGGGAAATTTCGTTATTTTGAGGTTCTAAATATTTGGTGTTCTGTTGACAAAAAGTTATAAAAAGTTAATACTTAATTATGTTATCTTACTAATGTTACTTCATTATGTTAAGAATTTTGTTATACTGAAGTTCGTTATATCGAGGTTTAACAGTATTCTATTCATTTCGAATATTTGTATTCAACCAAATACCGTATTTACTCGAATCTAGGCCGACTTCGATTCTAAGACCACCCCCCAAAAGTTAGAAGCCAGAAAAAAAAAAAAACTTATCTCAAACGTAGGCCGAACGAAAAAGTGAGGATAGTATTCGCAAAATCAAACAGCATCTATTAAATATGAACATGCCGAGCTCATTCTATGTCACCTACGCAGCTAGCCTCGTCGCTATCTTCCTTACTGTTGACATCTTCAAACAGTGCATTATATTCAGTACCATCAAGCGCATTAGAGATGCTGCACTTTTTGAAGCAGCGCTCGAGCAATATTCCTGGGTAAATGCCATCCTCATTGCGGCGCACGCAAAAAAGCATCTCCTGTGGCCCCCTCCATCGACAGACGTTTCTCTTATCGATGCCGAAGTTCCACCTGGCTTGAACGTTTGACGATGCCTCTACGGCTAGCACAACTACCGTATTTACTCGATTCTCACGCGCCCTCAATTGTAACGCGCGCCCGTTTTCCGTGACGAAAAAAAAAAAAAAAGTCCTTTACAGTACTGCGCACCTCATGCTTTCAAACAGAAATACGACTTTCTGTCGTTTGGAAAAAGAGATTTCCTCCCAGTGCACTGAAGTTACAATGAATAAAAAAAGTCGCAGTTTCGCCCGAAAGGCGATGAATCGAATGCGATAGCAAATTAGTAGACCGATATACGAAGTAAGCATAGCAGTTTTATCGGCCGTATAAAGTTGCAAACATTCGCCTACTAAATAAATTAACAAGCACGGTGTCACGCGCGCACTAGCAAACATGAACACATCTCGCTCGTTGACCGCAGAAACGAACTGTCAAAACGCTGTAGATGAAGCGCGGCGAGCGAATTGACCTTCGTGCTAGCATGCCTCTCGCTTCAACGCGACCTATAAGCGGCGAAAACACGGCACGCGGCGGACTCTCCCCGTCGCAGATTGCTTTCAAGATAGGGCCAAGGCGATCGTATAGCCGAAGTGGATCGTCGCAGAAGCAGTGCGGAACGCCGCATTGCTTTGCTGGCAAAATTCCTCTCCTTATGTTTGCGCCAGTCCCGCTCGCAAGTTTCGGATTCTCCGAACGCCCGTGATGGGGTCCAATTTCCGTCCGTCTCCGCACATATGATCATTTTCCTTTTAAATTCGGTATCATGATGAACTCAGTACTTCATGCTGATAGAGCAGACGCAGAGAACGTGAAGACAGGCGGTAGACTGTTGCCTAAGCACGTGTACTGCCACAGCCGCCCATATAATCTATAGGAGGCTGTGGTACTGCAGCACATGGAGGAAGCTACAGCATGCTACGGTAGCTAGGCTCGACGTGTGTGTGAGGCGGCCATTTTGAAATGCTGACGGCTATATGGTAACGCAGATTTAGGGTCGTGTTAAAAGTGCGTGTTGGATTTGAGTAAATACAGTATGCGTTAGAAAGCGGCACGATAGTGGCATCGCCTGTTTGGTGCCATTACGATAACGCCACACCGCGCGCCGATGCTTGACCATACCGATACGACGCAGGTCAAAATGGCAACGTCCCTCGTGTACTTCAGTTGGCTACTGGCGTGGCTAGTAGTGGCTGCGATACCGACTTTTCCAGATGGTTCTAACTATGCACCACATTTATCCATTTCAGTTAAAAACTGGCGTGTTTTTAAAAATCCTCGAATCCAAGCCGACCCTAAAGTTTCGTATATGATTATTTGAAAAAACCTATCGGCCTAGATTCGAATAAATACCTAGTTATTGATTTGAATACAAATATTAACAATATAATATTCGATGGTATTCGAATATTTTCCAATATTCACACACCCCTAATTTTTTTCTCTTGGGAGTTTGTGATGATTAGGTTCTTTATAGTGTGATAGGAAACGCATCCAAGGTGTTGCGCCTTGGTGCTTCCAATAAAAGACAAGGCTGGCTGCAAACCACACGCAAGGGAAACATTTATCAATAGAAAATAACACTCTCTTATATACACGGACTAGGAATAACAAAGCGAAAAGATTACAACGACAGTTATATCACGCGATACACGGATAAGTTCACGAACAAAGCTAGAGTTCACTAAGATACGTAGGAGTAACAAAACAAGCGGAGGTCCAGAAGTCTATGTGGAGGTGGCACCAGCAAAATGAAGCCTGGGGTCGGAGGAAGGGAGCAAGTCTCGAACGGCCGACGTGACGCTGGCTCAAGCAAGGTCTTGCCGTTGAGAAGAGGTCACATATGTTTGTCTCGAGCGTCTCCAGCAGGTCCGCTGTGATCGAGTGGAAGACCTAGGCATCCAAGCCCAGTCACCTGGCAGCCCACTCTTCTGCGCCTCGTCGTCCAGCTTCCGGAGAGCGCTCACTGTCGAGCAAACCGTAGCTTGCTGTGGGTAGATGCCAGGTCGTCGGCAAGTGCAGAGCCGGCCAGGTAGAGGCCTCGTAAGCCCAGGTCCAAGCGCCCATCAAGCTCACACCTCTGCACCCTAGCCGACGTGTCTTCTCCCTCTTTCATGATCGTGATGATGATCTTAAACCATGGCACATACCCGCTCTTCCGTTCTTCTCTTCCTCTTCTTTTCTCATAATCTCTCGTGGACTTTTCTTTAGATGTTGCTTTTTTTCTTGCATCGCCTCGCGCACTTCACATATCACAGGGTGGTGATGTCCAGGCCTGTTACACGAAAACTGCACCCACTACAGACTTTGTTGCTGTGGTACTTTTGATGCATCAAGTTTATTATGCCATAAATTTTGTTATATCGGTATTGTTATGCAGGGATTCAACTGTATAAAAATAGTTTGTAGCCACGATCAAGCTGTCTTGCAACGCCAACATTTTGTCCTGAGCTAAGGTTTCGAGGCCCAAGTCGTCATAAAGCAATGCATAGCATTTTCTGCACATTAGGAAGAATGTAGCCATTTCAGGTTAGTGCTCTCAGGCCAGGAAGAACAGCTCGGATTTCTATATTTTAGTGGTTCTTGCTTTGTTAGTGCACTTTTGTCCTCTCCTTTGCCTAGTCGTCAAGCTTAGCTTAACATAGCAACAACAGTGTGCAGTTGCGACAGTTTATACATAGATTTTATGACAAAATCTAGAATGACTCTTGACTGCTTGACTACCTGCAGATCGATCACCAAAGAGGTCACCACGCCAGTCACCGAGGTCACGACGACTCAAAAGGGGCACTGGATCTGGAGAGGAGTAGTGAGGTATCAAAAAATGACTGTTGCCACTGACACTCGTGCTAAGCACCACATCGCATCGCAGACCCCTGTCACATCACATCTGCCACAGGGATTCTCGCGGTTTGCTGAAGTCATTTCCAGTCATTCTTGTTGTGGTAATGGTGCTTTGTCACTTACTTTTTGGAACTGTTGATGATTTTGTTGCATTCAGAATGGAATTTTTGGTCATAGCACTGACTGGACAGCAAGGTGGTAGGAGACAGGAGCTGCGGTGGGCTGTGATAGGCCTCTATAATAAAATATTTTTTTTTATTTCTGTTTTCTTGTGTATGCATGGTTATACTTGCTCTTTTAGCAACAGTCTACACCTTCATGGACTGTTGATTCCATTATACTAGAATTGTGTGGTTCAACATTTGCAATTCTAATTATTTCACTTTATATCTAAGCCCCCTTTTCTCAACATGAACTTAAGTAGCACGCATTACAGCCCTTGACTGCAGTACATTTAGCGTTTGTCTGTCTAGTTTTTATGTGACAATAAAGGACATTTTATCAACTTTATAAATGTGAGTTAGCATAGTATATGCGTATTTGGAGTCCTCTTTCTTGGGCTTTGTAGCACTAACTCTGATGCTGGATTTCATAAAGCAAGAACTGAGTGTAGCCCAAGTACGTTGGCACTGCTTGCAGTTTGGCTAGAGAGGTGTATGCAAGAGTGATTAAAGGGACACTAAAGAGAAACAGGAAGTTCAGCTGGAATAAAAGAGGGACCTTCAGGAATGCATGCCGTTTTTGTTGGGTGCAAAAATATGAGTTATTAGCGGAGAAATTCGTAAACAAAGACCAAATATCTCTTCCTCAATTTCTCTCACCCTAGATTTGGCACTGAAGCAGTGTCGTCACAGATTGCATTGCTCTCAGCGAATCGGAATGCGCCATGATACGTCACCACTTGCGTAAACGGCCGAGGCGCTGGGCTGGATGCATCATGGCTGCATGCATGGTCGCTGCGTTTGCGTTCGCCGCGATGGATACCGTAGCTGCCGCTGAACCTTGCAACGAAGAGCTCGCCTGGAAAGCAGGACTGCATTTCAGCGATATTCAGTGAAACGGAGCGCGAAGTGATCCTCTGTGCTCGAGCGGTAGGTGTTTCCGCGCGCGATGGCGGTGAGCCGCCGGCCGCGCCGGCGGAATGCAGAGCTTTGTTTTCGTCGATGGGAGGCGAAGCGTCCGGTCCGCCAGGCGACGGTGTTCCCGACAAAACAAGCGTAGAAAGTTGTGCACGTACTCGGTATGGTTATTTCGTGGCTTTATTTAATGACATTCAGCACTCACCGAGCCGCCAGTTTGTTGCTGCAGCCCCACCGGTAGGAGGTTTGATGAAGGCCGCATTGAGGGAACAGCTGCTCGAGAAAGGACTGGCCTCTGGGGCACGCCAAGATACTTTCCGAGGGCAAGATTATACACATAATCCGAGGGCGAGAAATGCAGAGAGCACACCATCGGTTTCTCTGGCTCTTTTGCCGTTTTATCATCGGCAGAGCACTGAGCCATTGCGAACGCCGGGGAGCCGGGGCTCTCCGAGCGACGCCACGTGAAAGGACACAATCGAGTCAACACTGCCGCTGCCCCTGATCAAGCGCCTTGGGCCATTTATAAAGCCCTCAACACTACACACACGAGGCATTTTCTGGCTGTTTCCCACAAAGTCAACGTTTTTCGAGCCACGCAACACGCATCCAAACACCGTAGAGCAGAACAGGCGCGCGTGACGATGCATTGACCAAAAACGAAACTACGAAACTATCACGGCGGCATGTTTCGCCATGCCATTTTTTCTTATTTATTTAATTTTGTGCTAAACTTGTACTTCCTCGCTTGAAACGGTTTAAAAGTTGGAAAATGCTGTTTATGTACGTTTAAGGTGTATTTCATTTTGCATTTTATTAACAGCGATAAATCGCTCTCGACCAATCGCGACCGGCCTGCGTTTGTAATCTCCGACGTCACATCACGTAGTGCGGGAATTTCGAAGGGGCGTCAGCACCTATTCTTCAGTTTTTCGCTATTTTCTCGCTTATTAAACATCTGTTTGCAGTAAGAATGGTATGGCTGTGATCGTGAAAGGATAATCTACCATTTAAGCTCAACTTCCGGTTTCTCTTTAGTGTCCCTTTAAGGTGGTCTGTCAGCAGGTTTTGGTAACAGCATCTAGAAAACAAAGCAGCACTGCACCATGCAACAGGACTTCAGCAGCAATTCAGAACATGTAGCTGCATTTAAGGGCAGAGAAATGGTAGTCATTTTTTATTTGTGTATTGCGTAGGACTAGCAACGTTTACGCCACCAACACTCATGACAAACACTGAACAATTACTTACCTTTGCACAAAGACTAAAGTTGTATTTATGAACTGATAAATCAATTAAAGAACAAGGACTACACAAAATGTGCCCTCTACATAAACACCATGACATGAAATCCATGCTCGACACTGTACAACACTTGGAAGGTGTATATCAGAGCTTTGATCACAATTTTCACGACATTGACACATGTAGATATGAATTTACAGCTTCTACACACAATTGGTTGAATGTGTAGAAGCAGAAGTACTTTGCACATCCCGACCATTCACTCAATAACTAAAATATAAACGAAGATGTGCGCATCTATGTACTTCCTACCACTGGTGTGGAAATCATGGCTTGATCCATCACAAGCTAGCTATGGACGATGTGTTCCTTTGCGTGCATGCTTCATTTCCATTCTTCTACTTATCAAGTTCAGCCGCACAGTAATATTGCCATTTGCTTTGTTTAAATTTATTACGAGCTTATTTTCCTAGTTTTTGATTCATGGTCCGAGGAGCTCTGACAGTACATAATAAACACATAGATCGCAACTACGTGACAACTATCATGTATTCATTCATTTCTTGACTCGTTATGTTTACTATCAAAATGTTCTGAAGGAATTTTATTGCTATTGCTGCATAATTATTTGTTTTCAAGCAATGCAGCTTCGTTGCACAAAGCTGCCTGAAAAACAGCAATGCCTAGTAATATGGTCATTCAACATTCGATTGTCCATTCTATATGAATGCTTAAGTAAGGGCATTATTTCCCACCAGTAGAACAAAACAGCGGGTGTCGTGCAACCTAGTTTGCGTTCGACGGTACACAAACTATCACGCCAAGAAGCGGCGTAATGTGTTTCAAAACGATTTCAGGCTACAGCATTACATGACCACGTGAGGCAGCTTATTTAATAGTGCTGCTTGACTGTAAATCATCAAAAATATTAGGTGCTTAACTATCAATACGTAATTATACCTTTCCATAGTATTTCTGTCCTCATAAAGCCCCTGAGGTGCCTACAAATCGCTCATACACATGCGCACCCGCAACGCGGCCCTCGGAGTGGACATGGGAATGGCGGACGCCACAGTTGTCTCCACCCTGCACAGAGCGGCAGGCGAGGAGGACATCGAGGCACTCTAACACATGGTCGACGCGGGTAGCACAGCAGCAAATCTTTGAGAAACCCTTATTATCTACCTGACGGTCTACTGATCTTGTAACTAATCTACTGAAAATGCATATCCAAGTGATGAGACGTATAAGCTTTTGCATGGAATGAAGCGATTTTCCATCAAATTCGGGAGCTGTGTTTTTGCACAAGCAGATTTGTTGACGGACGCGAAAAATTTACGGCACCCTAGCCATAAAAGGAGAGCGGCCAAGAGAGGGAGGAATATCGCTCCCTTTGGCTTATTAAGGGGGCTTACACCAAATCACTCAATGTGAATTCCATATGGCTAGGTACTTCTAGTGAGTCAAGTGAGTGGTGTGGGGAGCTGACGCGCCCATCTTCTCCCGATAGTCACTCTAGCACGTCGTCGCGTTCGCATGTTGCGGACGCATCGGGAGCCGGCGTAGACACACGAGATGATAAGTGGTTCTTGAGGGAAAGGGAAAGGTTGGCGCTATCTTCTGCAGCCCTTGAGGGAGCACGGCTCAGCGAGCGGCACTATGCCCTCTCCCGGTTCCCCCTCGCCTCTCGCGACCGGCGTACCCTTCTCCCCCCGGCTCGCGGGAAAAGGAAAGGTATCCGATGGGCGAGGAGAACATTCTCCTCGTAATCACCGAGGGAGACTCTCTCTCCGGCGCCCGACCTCGAACCTGCCGGATAAGGATTTTACCTGCCGCAACCCGTGAGTGACCTCGTTCAATAAATATTGTTGAGTTGATACCGCTGGTGGCCTTATTCGCCCGAACCCTACGTAGCTGCGATTACACGCGCTACAGGTTGGGGAGTAGGACGGAACGACTGTGTGTGGCCAGATCCGGAGCTTGCCTTCAGTCCTAGCCCCACGCAGAGCGTACCCCCACAATGGCAAAGCGAAGTCGGTCCCGTGCAGAACCTTGGTTTGAGCTAGTTGGCGCTGTCACATCTCTTCTAGGTAATGGCATATTCCCCCTCCTCTCGCCAGGGGGGGGGGGGGGAGCAAGCATTTTGCATAATATGCAATTTCTTTGCTTTAGCCAGAGGAATCCAACAGCAAATAAAATGCCTTATAATTATAATAGTAATGACACCAAGGATGATGATGTTTATTTCTTCAGCGTTTTACTCGAAGTAATTTTCGAGTGAATAAATACAAGACAGTGATAGAGGGTTTTTGTTAATCAGGGAAATTCAACCTCAAGCCACCTCCTGAACTGTGAACAGAGCACTGAAGGTACACGTTGGACTGGTGGGGCTGGACGCGTGGGGTGGGGGGGGGGGGGGGGTAGCTTGGCCTCAGGTGGGGGGATTACAACACCCCCCCGTCGGTGCGCCACTGCCTCTCGTGCCTACTTAGGAAGTCATGAGCACCTTATATGGTTGCCTTTGCCTTTTGTTGAGAACGTCATCCTTGCTAAAGTGGAAAGCTTCGGCGAGTTGGTACAACGTACTTGGTATTTTATAGCGATAGCAATAGATAGCTTGCACTGACGTCAGTGAAAGAAATTCTGGGATATGCGTCCACCATGCATATGAACCGCTCACTCTCCCACAGTCGTTGCAAGCCCCGCAAGACCTGTTGTCACCATGATCATGTGCATGATATTTGGTTGTTCCAACCGCAGTGATACCCGCGGGAGAAAAATTAAAAGAAAACCGACTAACAGCAACTTTTCATTACCGAAGATCGTGGAGAACCAGTGCGAGCGCACGAAAGCGTTGAGCACGAAGCGGCGCAGCCTATGGCTGGCGCGCATTAAACATCTAGAACCGCAACCTGCGAGTTTGCGGCGCACACTTCATTGCAGGTAAATAATTCCTTTTGACTTTTACAGCGTGATAACGGCGATATATAACGAAATGTTAGTTTTGTAACTTTGTTCATTCTGCGTTCTTAGGGAAGCCAGCTTGCTTAACTGTTCGACGAGACGGACCCTGACTGGGCTCCGTCGCTCCTCCTCGGCTACAGCGCCATGAACACGGACTGGAGAAATCGAGGCCAGTTGAAAGAGAGAGAGAGAGAAAAAAAAAAGAAACCTCTGCGCTTACCTCTCCAAGTAGGAGCACTTTGTCTTCTCCGAGCCGCCTCGCCGACAAACGCTTCACCCAACCATTCCCAGGCGCAGTGTGTAGGGATCGACGTACTCGCACAGTTGAATATTTTTTCTTTGTACCGTACAAGCGCAAATCCAATCAAACGTGTGAAGTAGTCCTCGCAAAAGGGCCGTGCAGTTGGAAATGCTGGCATGTCCACGGAAAAGGCGAATAGAAGCCTGTCACGACGCAGAGAAAACTTTTCGACGGATTCTCGCAGCGCGCGCGTGTCTGAGTAGCGACAAGCGGTTCGCAAGCATGGCGGCCGCGGCAACGAGCCCTCGGATGTGACGTCACGTGCAAGACACTTCAAGCGCATTTCTGCCGTCGCCGTGGGGTTATGGGCGATAAAATCGTCGCCGCGCGCCGTATGCAGCTATGCTAGCTCTATGCGCGAGTGAAAGAGTGCGAGATGGTGCAAGCGTGCGAGATCGCGCAACCGCCAATCGCGGCTCAGGTCTCCTGCACGCAAGCTAACGAAGAGGGTAGGAAGCGCATATCTTCCAGTCGCGTGCAACCATCATAGAGTTGGGGGGGGGGGGGGGGGGGCATTTTACTCCGCGCCCGCCTGGCAACAAGGCTCCGGGGGGAGGGTAGGGAGGGGGAGGCCGCGTAGGGCAACTTTTATAAAACCTGCTTCAGTTGCCAAACTCTCCGCCTCCACTGTACACCCGAAGCGGCGCAAGAACGACTTCCGGTACAGGTGGCGCGACAGCAGCAACAGGCTCTATGTAGCTGACGACAGAATACGAGCGAAGGCGGCGGCTCACTTGCAGCTGCGACTATCCGCGCGGACATATTAAATTGCCTAGCCAACCAATAATTTCTCCCTTTAGGCAGTCGTGCAGTTAATGTCTCAGGACTGTTCGGCACTTGTAATGGGAGCTCGGTTGGCGCGGGCTCGCGTCAAGTGGAAGGCGACAAGGGTCAATGTTGCGCACTGATTAAACGCACCTTGCGACCGCTTGCGACGACAAAAAGGGTAGCTTTGATGCAGGTTCTATAAACGTTCACTTTGACTGACCGTTTTCCTGGCCAGCAGCAGGTTTTCGTAGGTTGGGAAGCAAATGCGCTATTGCAGAATTTCGTCGGAGGCGCGCTCGACGTGCAGTCTCGTGTAGCCGTGTTTATTATTTCTTTTTTTTTTTTTGCATTTATTGCAGCGAGACCCTATATAAAATTGCAATCCAGATTAGATTATGGTAGACGCGTTCAGCTTAAGAAACGGTGGAGATACTAGGAAACACCGCTGCACATTGATTATTCAGGTCGCGAATGCAGCGGAGTGCATTTCATGAATTTTAAGCTCACAGGCACATCATAGTTAGTATAATAACATGTATAGGATTCGGCTCTCAGCTCGCATGATACTATAATTCGCACTGAGGGTCGAATCTTGCACAATGAGCCTTAATCATTCATAAAAAGGAAAAATAGCTCTTAATTTTGTATGACAACAGCTTTAAAGATTTAGCCACACGACTATTAGCACTCACACTCACTGACATATCTTGAGCGACTATGACGCATTTTTCAATAACCAGCGTGCTTTGTTCAGGCTTAATCGCGTAAAAGGCAACAAAAACTACTACTCTCGTCACAATCGACAATTCTACGCCAACTCGTAGACGGCAAGAAAGCGTCTTCAATATCCTTCAAAGTGAGAACACCGCTATTCAAAGTGAAGTCAAAATTTCCTGCACAACGTTGAGGTTCACAGCTTGACTCATTCGAAGATCTCTCTAGCACAAGCTGGTCCCGATCTGGCGTCTTCCTTTTTTCGTTGGCGCCTTTGAAAGACACGATGGTAGGTTTGGGAAAACTCTGGGCATACTCCCTTCCACAAGACTCCATTTACCCCTATCGATTTCGACTTTTTGCTCGTGACAACGTGGGTGTGCGTCTTCAAGATGTCCGGGCAGTGGCAATGCACATCGCATACTCACGATTTGTCTGACATCCTTTTGTCCAGACGGGGAATGGCCTGATCCCACGCAACGCGGAGAACCGGATCACGCGGGGCCCAGAAGTGCCTCGATTTTTGTTGGTCTTATAGCCGCTTGTGCAGCCACAATGCCACAACACGTCTGCATTGCGGACGCGCAAACATCGACACTCGGTTGAAAACAGCAGCACGTGTGCGCTTTCTGCCTTTGTACTGCAAAAATCCACACGACCAGACACGACGCACGCCTCCACTTGTTTGCCCACGCCTGATGAAACTTGCTAGAGCCTGGTGCGACTACAGCGCCACTCGCCGCCGCTGCTTGCGGCGGCGCCGCGCAACAGCAACGAGTTTGAAAACTGAAGTTCTTGCGTAGGGTGCCTCGATGTACCCCACCCGCGCGCTCCCGCCCGGGTGGCTGTATCTTGAAAGCGATCTGCGGTGGGGGCAGAGTCCTTTCTCGAGCCCTGCGCTGTTTTCGCGGCTTAGTTCGCGTTAATCCGAGCGGTGGGAAGAAGGTCAATTCGCTCGCTGCTGCCGCCGCGCTTACTCACTACAGCGTTTGACAGCGAGTTTCCGCGGTCATCGAGTGAGATGCGTTCATGTTTGCTTGTGCGCGCGTGACACCATGCTTGTTAATTTAGTTAATATGTGCCTATGTTTACGAGTTTATACGGCCGATAAAACTACTGTCCTTACTTCGTATAGCTGTCCGCTAGTTTGCTATCGCAATCAATGCTATGCCTTTCGGGCGAAGCTGCGACTTTTACAGCGAAGCTGTTAAGGGCTCACCTTTCGATCGTCGCGTCCGGCAATAGAAAAAAAAAAAAAACTCTCATTGGCCGTATGCTGTATGTGCGAGGGAAGGCGAGCGAGGGCGAGGGACGCGCGCTGCCACTGGGAGCGAAGGCACGGCGGAGAGCAAACGCGACTTATATGCGAGTGAAAGCGCGCGAGGGCGAGGGACGCGCGTTTTCACGGGGAGCAAACGCGACTTCTCAGTGGAAGGGGAGCGGTGGGCAAGGAGGGCATCGAGGCACCCTAGGGCCCTATTCTGAAACGTTCCACTTCGGCGATATTTCGCTTAGGCGAAAGTCGCGTTCAATAAGTCAACCGGCTGCTTACCCGTGATGTCGGCATGCACTACCAACACGCGCACTCGAACGCTTCGCAAAACACACGAGAGGGCGCACCGTGCGAGTGCAGAGTAAAGTCCCTATATAAGAAAAGTACCGCCATCTACTCTTTCCTCCGCCGCCTCCTCTCCTAAAGCGCTTGCTTTTTTCTTTACTTTTTGCTTGCGAAAGCCAAGTCGACGGTGGCGCACCTAGAAAGTCCACGTTGAAGCTTTCAGGCAGGGCGCGCGCCGCCGCCGCCGCCGGCGACTGCGGCTGCGCAGAGGACTTTCAACATGGCTCTGAGGCGGAAAAAAAGAAAATATAAAGAAGTGAAAAGCGCGCGCTATCATCGTCCAATCGGAGATACAGGAGAGAGAGAAGCGGCGTTTATCAAAGGGTGGCGGTACTTTTCTTATATAGGCCTGGGATTTTAATGCAGAGTAAAACCCCTTGATCTTGAAAGTAGCGACACTCTCCTCGGCGTGCGTGCTTTCCTCCTCAATTCTCATCGGATTTCTCCCCTCCTCGGGTCCGGTGTGGTGCGCACGGCACGCTGAACTGTCCTTTGGCTCGCTGCAGCCGCATTGGCATCAATGCGCGCGCTTGTTTATTCGGCACTTTGAAGTGTTATATGGGAATTCATCTCTTGAAAAATTGCCATGACGATAGTACGCTTCCGATAGAAGGTCGTGACAACTTTTTTTTTTTTTTTTTGAAGACGCTTCGATAAAAAAAAGCCGGAAGCGCTCCGAAATAAAGAGTACCAAGCAGTGGCTGAGCGGTTCGCCTCTCCGTCACTACTTGGGCTGTCCGTAACGTGGAGGTGTATTGAACGCATACAATGTAAGCAGCGTAGAATATACAGGAGAATTTGTTTCATAATTGTGGCTCTTAAAAAGCTCAAAGAAGGTCCCCAAGAAGAAATGTGATAGTTTTTTAAAAGTTAATTGGCCGGAATGAGTGGGCCTAGAGCCTTTGTACCAATGCCACTGAGCAAAATACATGCTTTATTTGCGAAATAGCCAATATAGAACTTAACGCACTCGCCTGTATTTTCGTCACGATGAAACGATGAGAAATGGTATTCCATCACCTCTGGGACTACCCTAAATCTCAAAAAAAGAAAAAAAAAAGAAAAGGCTGATTGCTCACACGGAAACTTCTAAGAATATGGCACTTGATTACGGAATTCAAGGTGCAGAGTTTATCAGAATTCAGGGAGATTATGAAAAGAACGGGGCTTGTACTTTATGAGCATCCGCGAACAATAGATGCCAGATACGTAGCTTCGCTTCCGTGCGTATGCTCTATTTACTTCACGGCGGCTGCCAAGATATCATTGAGCGGTTGTTAATTCACTTATTTTTACTTTCACGGGGGTTTTCGTTCCTTTGGCGGCGGCCGATGCGAGAACAAAGTAGGAACTGCGTTGGCCTCCAATTTTTTCTTTCCATAGGCTTCCAATACTTTTGGCTCAAACTGATCGTTCGTAAAATGGAGCGGAAACATGACAGTGATCTCTGAGTATACGGATGGTAAGAAGCAAATTTCTTCCATTTGAATTTGTTTGCACTCTTGGAAAGGGAAGACGGCACAAGAATGCACATTTGTATTATACACGAGAGAGAGAGAGAGAGCAACTTTATTTAAAAATAGACCGCAGTACGGGTCCAGACCCCAGTCCGTAACTAAAAGGAAACACCACTTATATACGTATATATTGCGGTTCATGCCTTCGCAACATAAAGTGTACGTGAAGAAAAAAATGCTCGCTGCATTGAAGCTTTGCAAAGATACAATAAGCATGCAATAAGAGGAAAAAAGTTCCTTGGCTTCACAAGTATCAGGCGCAAGGATCACACACACGCGCGCGTGCACACACATGCACACGCATACACGCACGCACACACACTAACACGCATACACACACACGCACATAACTACAAAATAGGAGTTACAGGCATTAACTTATAAATTACATATATTTGAAAACTAACGCACGCGCGAAAACACAAAAAGCTTTCACGGCTCGAAGAGTCTGCGAAAATTGCAGTGACTCACTTAAGAAAAAACATATGCACAGTTATCGGTGCCCTGTATTGAACTGAACGAAGAGTCCGGCTATGGCAAAGAGCATTAAAATCTCCATGCAACTTCACCCACAAATATGAGGAAAGCTGTAACACTCACCTCGCAAAGAACGGCGTGCTTAGAAGGGGCGAAATCCCTTCTCCCGATGTTATGGAGTCACTGCTTCCGGCGCACGACATTCCGTTCATCTCGATGGATAGAAAATAAGGCTGGCCTTTTCTCTGACCTGCTGCATTGAAACGCGCAGCAGCAAGGCATTTTCACGGAGAACGAAGCTCAGATTCCTACGGAAGGATGGAAAAAAAATGTCGCAGTTTCGCCCGAAAGGCGAAGCATCAATTACGATAGCAAATTAGTAGAGAGCTATTCGGAGTAGGGATAGTAGTTTTATCGGCTGCATAAATTTGGACACATTCGCTTACGAACTGAATAACAAGCGTGGTGTCAGCGCGCACAAGCAAACATGAATAGATCACACTGAATGACCGCAGACAACGACTGCCAAAACGCTGGCAGCAAGCGCAGCCGCCGCAGCGGGCGAAGGATCGTGCGGTCTATCGCTTCAACGGAAACTGAGCGGCGAATGCACAGCGCATACAAAGGTCAGAGCCGTGTGGAGATCAGAGCCGGTGCGGGCGACCGCCACAGCCGGGCAAAGTACAAACGCAGTTGGCAGAGTAGAAGCTGCCCCCCTCCCTCTCGCACTGCCTTCCCGCTTTCTTGCTTTCGCGTGGGAGATTGAGTGGATAGTTCCCCTTGCGCCCGGTTGCAAGATACGCATTTCGTGCCGCAGCACAGCGTCGCCCCGCCTCCCTCTCTCCCATACCCCCACGGCCTTTCGCGCCACGGTAGCGTTTGCTTTCCGCCGTGTATTCGCTCTCCGTGATAGCGCGCGGGGGAATACGGCGCGCGGCGACGTTTTTATCGCCCTTGGACTTTATACGGAACCTCACGGCGACGACGACGGTGACGACGACGGCAGAAATCCGGTTGAAGTGTCCATATAATTGCTATCGCAATAAAACTTGGGAAACACACGTTCGGAGCGGCAGGGCGACCACCACTTGGACAGCGCATGGCGGGCGGGAGAAACTAAAGGAGCGCGAAAGCAAGTTTCTGCCGTTTTCGTGACGTCCGGGTCACCTGACGGGGTAGTATCGCGCGCCGCAGCCATTCAGCGCGGCGGATGCGCTGCCTTCGCGACAGAGAGGGAGAAAAAGAGGAGGTTGACCGCGCTGGCGAGGGTGTTGCGGCGTAGATAAAAGCGTGTCGCTTTCTAACATCAAGGGGTTTTAGTGCAGAGCGGCTCGGGTGTGTTGTTTTCAAATGTATCGGCCGCAGTACGACACAGGCGTGTTCGTTAATTCAATACATGTCGGGAGCACCCACTGACCCTGTGACGTCAAAGTGACGTACACCGGAACTACTAGGTGGCGCAACTTCTTTTCCGGTTTTGCTCAACCAGCCAATCAGCGCGCGCCTGAAAGCGAAAAAAGAAATTTCGCCAAAATGGAATGTTTCAGAATACGGCCCCTAGACTACAGTGGCTACCTAGACTGTGCGTGTGCGTGCCCACTCTTCCACTGCGGCGCATATGCGCAGCCCTGCCGGCCTCTGCCGCCGACTCTCTCTGGATAGAGTGTACTATACTCGCGGACAACTTTCTGTGGCAATGAAAGAAAAGCTACGGAGGCAAAGCGCGCACAAATGAGAGCGTTTGTGGAAAGTGTCCCGCGTATTAATCCACGTTCGTTTAGGCAAGGGAAGAGAAAACATGAACAGTTTATTAGAAACAATAAAATAAGACAGAGCACACCACTGAGTGTAAAAGTTTGCTTATTTTGCGGCTTTTCCCTTCCGCGTCTGGACAAACGCGAAACCGTCGCACGTGGAAGCTGCGTCGATTCAGCGTCAGTTCCGAGCAACCAAAAGCACTGTCAAACGCTGCCGGACTACTTGGCGCGGCAACACATGTGCAGCAGCCACGCTCCCGTAGCTTTCCCTTCATTGCCACAGAAAGTTGTCCGCGAGTATTGACCCTTTTCGCGGCGATCCCGTGGGCGCTGCCAAGTTTGATCACGTGGTGACGCGTCCATTGATTGCCTCAACTGCCTCCGTTGCCTCCTTGTTTACAATGTACGTGTATTACGCCGGCGCGGCTTAGAAAACCTCTGTTTTCGGAGATATCGTAGACAGTGGCTAGGTGGACGACACGAAGCTTTGATCACAGCTTCAGAGAACATGCAATAGCGCTTTCGGAGCTGATTAAGCTATGTCCAAACGGCGCAATTCAGCAGCGTATATGGTGCTTGTTCTAAAAGCGGGGCTAAATATGTATTCCAAGCTATCCCAGCTTTCCGATTATGAATTCAGTCAGGATTAGTGTGTTTTGCTCTTTGTTCTTTATTCGGAAAATATTTTGAAGCACTGGCTTGTCAGTTTCTGACTCAGTGAAATTCCTCGGTATCTGATTATTTTCTGCCTAATCGCTCGCGGGTGTGCTCAGTTCCGATAGATTTGTTCTTGCTGCGCACAAGGATTGAAACGTAGCTGTTTTGTACATTGTCATACCTTGTAGCAAATATATATTACAGCTAGTAACTCGCTTACTGTTGTGGACCGTCACGAAACATTCAGCTTCGACCATTCGTGCGCCATCGGTGTAGTCCGTCGTTTATTGTGCGAATTTAGTGCGCATATATTCAAGTGTGCGCCCATTCACTTATTCTTGATACGTCGGCGATAGAGTGGGCGTAAGTTTTCCTGACATTTGGGACAGATGTGTATAGATAACGTGCGCGAAACTTACTATGGCAGGAAGCGGCGCTACTCCCTTTGTCATTGTTTAACGAGTGTTACTCACTCTTGCCGACGTTCTGGGGATGAAGCCCTTTCTTTGAAGGTTAGCGATACAAGGCTGGCGGATGAGCAAATTTCTGTATCCTCGAGGAAAGCCGTACATCACGAAGTGCCGGTAACACGTTCGGACAGTTGCAGCAGCGGTCCGCGAACTTGGCCACACAGATTCATTCTATTTCTTAACATGCCAGTCACTACTTTTCCAGCCAACTACTGCTCACGTCTTCAATCCACATGATTCAATCTAGTATGATTGGAGCACAGTGTGTTAGCGAAAATTCAGTTGCATTTCCGACAGCTGATCGCACAGAAGCAAGGTACCAGCGGTAATGGTTTCGTATTCGTGCGCGGTCGCTGAGAAGAGGTATGGCGCGTAGAGTCACTCTAATGGCGCGCAGCCGTGAGCGCCATCTCCGTTTCTCTAAAACAAATAAATAAAGAAAAAAATAATGAAGGGAAGAAGAAAGCACTCGCGAAAGCGTGAAGAGGAGCGGACGGAGAGAGCAAATGCATGAGCTAAACCCCCGGCGCCCGTGTTGCACGGTTTGTCCCAACGTTACTAGACTATTGGTTTGTCCCGAGCAAATGCATTGCGCGGCGGCGGAGTCGGCGCTCCTGTTTATCTCCGTGGTCATGATTAACAAATATCGAGCCCCTCCGTTTACCTTCATCTCTCTCGTTCATACATATATACACACACCTCAGTGAAGGGTTCACAGGATCCGTCAGTGAAAAGAATGGAAGCACGTAGGAAAAATACCAGGAGCAGTGCGACAAATACCTGCTTCCCTGTTTTTGCTTATGCCACATCAACCAATTAATCGCGCTTAAATGATTAATAAAAAAAATGGAGTTACAATTGCCCCGCCACAATGCACTACTGGTATGATGATGATAAAAGCTTTTATTGAATAAGAAAGTAAACCTTGGGTTACGGGAAGACATGGTCAGATCCCTAGTCCAACACACCGTTGGCAAACGCCGCTGCCCGTGCTCTTTCGATGAGGGCTCGTTGCTCCTCGAGGTCCGAGCTAGACAGGGCCACCTCCCAGTCCTCCCACGTTGGCTGATTTATTATGGAAATACTGCTATTTTTCTGACAAGCCCATACCATATGGTATAAGTCTGCCTTTTGGCCACAAAATTTGCACTGCGCCGAAAAAGACTCGGGCTCTATGGCGTGAAGCCTAAAGCCTAGATGGATTGCTGGTAAAAAAATATCCAGACGGTCTTGTCGAATGGGTGCCGCAGTGCTACAGCTGACCTTCCGTGTGTGTGTGTGTGTGGGGGGGGGGGTTCACTCTAGCCGAGCCCCTCCTTAAATACTGGAGGGTGGCCGGACCCTCCCTGACTTTGTTTCCTGTTGTCACCACCCACCAGCTGCGCTATTTCAGCTCGCATTACAATTTTAATCTTCGCGCGGTTGTCGGCAATCTGCCTAGGAAAATGCGTTATTTCAGCTCGCATTGCAATTTTAATCTTCGCGCGGTTGTCGGCAATCTGTCTAGGGAAATCTAGGGAGGAGCGTTGTCGAGAGGCCAAACAAGCGAAACGTCGCTGGGCGCCCAAGCTACGCGGCTACGCCTACGGGAATACTTTAGTTGCATAGTGGGTTGCCGAGACGGCAGTAATTGACAGGAACCGTCGGTACAAGAAAGGCGACCTGTGTAAAGCATTATCTGCGGAACGGCACGCAATGCCTGTAAGCGTAACGCAACAAACAACTACCGTCTCATCGTCCGGCGGGAACGAGCGATTGGCGTTATGTGCCTTCAACTTCGGCTACCTGAAGACGCCAGACGGTTGGATCAAAATAGCCCAAGTGGTAAGTGGTGGACAACGACCACTGAATAATATTGGAAGTATAATTCAGATAATTGATTATCTTAATGATACTTCGACCTATATACGCAGAAATACTTGCCGACGAAACGGACAGCGGTGAAACGATACACCAAGCTAAATTGCGTATTCAGTTTATTTTGTTGCATTACTGTGTAAAACGGGTGTGCATTTAAGCGTATTTTCGTTACACCTCCACGCGTGAAGTGTCGCGTTGCATATGTTGCGTGTGCACGCTCCCCGAGCGAATGCATTGCGCGGCGGCGGAGTCGGCGCTGTTGTTTATCTTACTTCGTGCTTCGTGGTCATGATTAACAAACATCGAGCCCCTCGGTTTACCTTCGCCTCTCTCGTTCATATATATATATATATATATATATATATATATATATATATATATATATATATATATATATATATATATAAACACACATCAGTGAAGGATTCACAGGATCCGTCAGTGAAACAGGTCAAAGAATGGGCGAAGCAGGCAGTTAATTGTTGCTCGTTTTATTCGCGACACCTAAAATGACATATACAGCTTTGTCGCTATTGGCTTGAAATAGTTCTCAGTCTGAACATCTATCTATAAAAATTTTAAAGGCCCCCTTTTTGTTTCGACAGGGCAAACCCATTTCGTTTGTTTTTGCAATGATGGGCGGGGCTTCAACGGAGTTCACTTCTCCGATTTTATGTTTTCAGCGCTCATACACGATTAAAATATAAAAATATAATATATATATATATATATATATATATATATATATATATATTGTGATCATGATGACGAATGGAATCAGTACCGCTGCTTGGACCTCAGATTACGTACGGTTTTAAAATTCGTATGCAGCCGCGGTTCACAGACGCGCGCGAAAGTGCGTGCGAGCCTGTATATATAGCCGGCCAAATCTTTAACTGATTCGCACGAGCACCTATTTTCTGTGCGCCAGCACCTTACAATAGGAACAACCTAACAAAGGACGATACGATATGCACGAGCTTTGTGAGCATGAGTTCGCAAGTTTGTTCAATCGTAACACGCTGTAAAGCAGAAAAGAACAGCATTTACATAATTAAGCTAGCGAAAGATTTGGCCGGCTGTACGTCTGGCAAGTGCATGCTCGCGTGCTTAATTGATATTGCTCGTGGAATCCAGATTTTTTATGGCGCAAATAGCGAATTATTTGCAACTGCTTCACTTATTATTATTATTTTTTTTAATTTGGCCTACTCCATTCATGGGCCATTGGGTATGTGCTAATGCTTGGCCAATCCTCCAGAATATGTATGCGCCACTGTGACGCAAGTGTTTAGAAACCTTGGATGTATTTAGATATGTGTTGTACTTCTCTTTGCATACACCTTTCCTCACCATTCATCCCTTGACAAACATCAAACATCATCTTCATTCTTGTGACATTGCTGCACCAACATCTCGGTGTGTGTCCAAATCAAGTGCTGCTTGGATTTTGACATCATTGAATGGTGTAGTGCGTAAATTAACATTACATAAGATTAAAGTTGTGACCCGTGTGGTGCATAGTGCACAAACATACACATTGCATAGGATGAAAATAAAGACAATTGTACACATCAAGTTTAGTTTTACAGCATTTAATTAACTGCATCATGACACATTTGCATCACATAAATTCCGACATGTGCATTGGATCGGCATATGTTTTTCCTGCAGCTACGCTTGTGCATTGTAGTTGTGATAAAGGGTGTTATAGCGCATCAAGTGTTATTTTTATTTCCCTTGTGTGGTGCTATCTCATTCACTCGAATTAAACCCGACACCTCTGAATTGTCAAATTACAAACCAGTCTCTATTCTACCAGTAACTTCGAAAGGTTTAGAAAAAATATTTATGTGCAGATAACTTCTTAAACAAGCACTCAGTTTTAATGGATCATCAGTTCGGTTTCGGACCAAAACTATCCACCAAGTTGGCACTGCTGAAACAAAAGGAACTAATCATAAATGCACTTGAAGACAACCTTCGCATTCTCGGACTTTATATTGACTTTTCTAAAGCCTTTGACTTAATCAGTCATGACTTGTTACTAGATAAACTACATCACTGTGGTATAAGGGGGATTAGTATTTCTTTAATACGGTCATACCTTGATCATCGTAAACAAATTGTAGCTCACAATGATACTCTGTCTGATGTCCAATAGCTAAAGTCAGGTGTGCTGCAAGCCAGCATCTTAGGCCCTCTCTTATGTTTAGTTTACTTAAATGATATATTTTACACCAAGTTATCGGTGAACCTTATTGCCTATGCCGATGACATTACTGTTCTCATTACTGCTAGAAGTGAAAACGACTTATCCTTTACAGGAAATGAGTTTTTGCAATACATGTGTCAATGGTCGCAGAATAATTGCCTAAAGGTTAACACAAACAAAACTAAAGCCGTACAGTAGCAGTAAAACTGTATACGACAATGTTGTTAGCATATTCTAGTTGAGGCCCGAAATGCAAATACCAGGCTGCATTCTGAGGCGGAGATATTCAGCTCTTTCTCAGATTTCTTGGTTCGTAATGTTTTTTGACCGGATGTACAAGAATGCTATTAGAACAAACAACACAGACTTGTTGACACTATTCAACCTTCAAATTCATGTGCCATATATTCGTACGTCGTAGCACTGCATGGTCCGTACCATTTTGTCAGACTGTGTACTGATTTAAATCATGTGCCCATAGACTTCCATGTTACCTTAAAACACTTGAACGGAATAACATCTTGCCAGGAGAGACATTAAAAAAAAAAAAAAAAAAGGTTACTTCAAGTTTTACCCTTCCTTTACTAAACTTTTGACACATTCATAGCATTGTATATGAAATATACACTCAGGGTGTTTTTGTGCAACTTCATGGGTACTGTTTTGTTTTTGTACCGCTAAGTTAACCTTAACATCATGAATCATGAAATGCTAATCTAGAGCATTAATCTTTTCTTTTTTTGATTTGATTTTGTATATGTATTTTTGTATTGATATTTACTGTATGTATTTTTACTCCTGTTCATTCCCCAATTAAGCATGTGCTCAAAATGCTTCCATTATTGTGTAGACTTGTAATGCCTAAGCTGTTCCTCCCCAACTGCTGTCATGTGGGGCGTAACGGGGTTTTTCAAGCTGCTACGTGCGGCTTTTTGCCTTGCATCCGCTCTCTTTTGTAATCATGAAGACAGGAATAAATATGCATTTCATTTCAAATGGCATTGGCTGTTAAGTTAACAAGTTTCAAAAATAGGACATATATACATATATTGTAGTGATTTATACCCAGCACCTTTTCTCAATTAATTCAAACTGGAATGTTGATGCCGCAATCAATGTGTCTGGTGGAAAAATTTTCAGGTTCACAGTTGATAGAAAAGCTACACTCTTTAAAAATGTTTTGGGATGATTGCATTACTTGTAGCATGAAAAATCTCTCCAACAGGTACAAAGAATTGAGAACATAAAGGACCGGAAGAAGTGAAGGAAGAAAAGTGCGGTGTTGACGAACAGCAATTCTTTATTGTTGGCAATATATTAAAAGCATACCAAGCTGGATGTGTAAATAACAGGGACCGAGGCACTGCTCAGAGGCCCTGCTCAGAGTTACTATCATCAGCCATCAGGCCGAATAGCACAAAAAATGTAGCTATGAGCCAGCAGTTGACAAATTCATAATTTTGGGCAGATAATGCAAGCAGTACAGTCATAAAATATGTGAATATTTTCACATCCATCAAACCAGTGACCTGTATGTCTCAGCACATTTTCCTTTTTGCTTCACCACACTGAACATAACTCATTAAGCATGCGAGAGGTCACCATGCACTGCTGCGATATTGCTTCAGAAGGAAAGGTACAGCTTACTTATATTAATGCACACCTTCTGACACACAGGCTGGCATATAACATATATGCGTGTTATCAATACAACTTTAACTCCTGGCACCACCTCAAGTGCAGCTGTACAGGTGTTTTTTGCACCAGAGGCACTATGCCATTTGGAGTGTGCGAGCTTCGTACAGGAGCATTATATACTTGCTCCTTGCAGCTTATTTTGTTCTAATAGCCGCAGCATGCCACAGTCCAATACATGACGCAGCCATACAGATTAAAGAAGTATTGACGTGAAATTTTTTTTTTCATTAAATGGAGGTCCTGGACCTTGGAAGCCCTAGAAAAAAAATACTAGTAGGGGTGTGCGAATGGTGATTTTTGAGACAGCATTGAATACGAATTGAATACTGCCAGAAGTGAATTGAATCACATATCGAAGTTTTTTAACAATGAACAGCCATTATCCCATTTAATATGAAGGCGATGTTCACATCCTAGTATTTTTAAAGTTAGCAAGTTTCTGGCATTATATTGTACGTTATGAAGCTTTGTTTATTAAAATTGCAAACGAAGCATTAGGAGCAAACAGTAGTTTCTTCGCATGCGCATGACTCTTCAGAGAGTGTGAATGGTCGCTGTATAACCTGTAAAGTATGGCTACTTAAGCGATGTAGGTTCTTACCTACGTCACAATTTCTCATGTTTTATGTCTATACTATGCCCGCTGTGGTGAAAACTTACCGTACTTCTATGCCAATTTTGTTTGAGTGCATATATATATTTTGAAATATTCGAATATTCGCATTTATGAATAGTGACTATTCGATTCGAAGTCTGAATCGAATAGGGCACTATGCGATTCATTATTCCAAAGTTTCAAATATTCGCACACCCCTAAATACTAGCAAGCCTCAGAGTGCCCCAAATAATTTACTATAATAGCTTTTCTATGAACTACTTTCGGTTTCGTTTCCTGAAATGTGTATGTGTTGTGACATCATGACGCAGAAGGTGGTCCAAGGGCGGGTGGCACACGCTCAGTATGCAACCTGGAAGAATGAGCAGGAAGTTTTGAGCACAGTAACAAATCTGTTCATTGCTCCTGGTGGTCTTGAAGCCATTCTTTGAGGCCACGGCCGAGTCCCGGATTGAACCTACATCCCCACAATGCATATAGGAGATCACTTCTGCACAATAATTGCCAGTCATTGAATAAGCAATCTGTTCTTTAAGCCTATGAATTTTCTCTAAAGGCTAGGGTTGTCACATTTGCTTAGGGTAAAAAAAAATAATGACTGGCACCGCGAAGGAAGGTGTGAAGAGTATTGTAAGCAAAAATACAAAATGAGAACAAAATACAGTGGCCGGCACCATTTTGACCAAAAGGTTCAGTCCCATGTAAGGGCCACGCCTTGTCAAAATTGTTTAAAAAAAGTGCGGCCCATACACGAGTCTATACGGTATAACAGAAAGAAAACATTGTGCAGCGCAGTATTTCCTGTGGCAATTTACAATAAGTTTTTGTAGACGCTCATGCAAGCTCAGCTTTTAGTGGTGCCAAACAATGCAGGAAATATAATTCGAAGTTTGCTTCAAGGACAGGCGCTTCTCAGTAGTTCTGTTCGTTCTGGTGTTTTGAAATGCGATTAGCATTCGTAAGATACTTCATGCACCTTCTGCGGGCTATCTATCTGTGTCTCTAATCGGTATCCCACGCTTGTACTACTGAGTATGTGGCACTACGTGCAGCTCATCAATGAAAGTCTTTGATACCACTCGGTATGTGCCACTCTTCATTGAACCTCTTTCATGCCAATGCAAGTGGTGTGTGATGCTCTTCAATGAACCTCTTTGACGCCAACTTGGGTCGCTGGGTACGTGGCACTGGGTATGTGCCGCTCTTCAATGACAAAAAAATCCTTTAATATTTCTCCGGTGCTGGGAGGAATCGAACCCATGTTATATATATTTAGACAGCCTTGTCTGAATAGATATTTAGACGCGCTCCAGGTGCAGACTTCAAGGTGGCGCCGCTAGATGACGCAGCATGTCCAAAGAGATGTGCGAGAGAGGAGCCCGGCTGCATACGTGCCTCATACCCGACACATTTTGGCAGTGGCAATACATTGTGTGGCTATATTTCTTCAACGCTAATCGCATTAAATGTCGACATTCATCGTGAGACAGGTTCTGCTGCAATTTTTTTTTCTTTCACTATAAACTTGTGACGATATGTTCTCCTTTTTGCATGCATTACTTTTCATAATGTAGAGACAGGTAAAAATTTCACTGGCAGTGGTAGCTAAAGGGTTGGGGGGGATTAGTTTGTTGCAGCATTTGTTTACCTGCCTTGTGTTTTTATGCATGTTTTTATTTACCTTCTGGCGTGAAGTTCAGTAACAAGACCAGAATGTAAATAGTTCAAACTGAAGTAAATCAAAATTTTTTAATCTCTGCAGATCGTGGGACTGATAGTAATGTCGCTGTTGATCAGGACCTATAATGTATCCTGGGTGCTGTTCCTGATGATGACGGCTTTTGCTTTTGCTGTCGTCAGCTTCATTATTCTACTTTCGGCGATGGGTTCCTACTCGGGATCCCTCCTCATCGGAACTCTTTTTGTAAGTATTTGAAAGCAATAAATAAGTTGAAATTTAGTTCTGAGAGCATGAGTGCTTATTTGGAAACATATGAAGAGAGAACCATTAAAATAGGTGCTTTCTCAAACTTACACTTAAGGATAATGAGAGGACGATGTTATTTTGCGGTGGATAACCACTGCAAAATAACATTGTTCATAATTACAAAGGGAAGTTATAAGCTTTATTTAGTGTTTTGCTTATATAGAACCAATTATTCGTTACTGTAAAACTGAACAAGCTGGCCCTTCAGTAGTAATTGCACTGATACTATAGAGCTTTTCTTAGGCCAACAACGATTTCACTCAAAGTTACCATGCGCTGAAACATACAAACATGCAGTACGCATGTGCTCATAGTTGTTGCACTTAACAGCCAGAATGATTGTGAACTTGCTTGTGTACTCTATTTCCATAGTGTGCCATGTTGACTGCTTGTAAAGTGTCCATGTCTGAAGTGCACAGATGGCCGCATAAGTTTTCAGAATTTAAACTTGTTAGCAATAAAAGTGTGTGTGTGTGAGAGAAATATTAGCGGCACAAAATCGAGGGAGGAAGTGCAAACCACATGCAGACCAAGTGCTTGCAAGTAGACTTGCACAGTGCATGATTTGATTCCTGGCTGCATTTGAATTTGTGCTTACGCAGGGAGAGACGTGTGAGGTTTCTCATGCAAATTAAATTTAAGGGGTCATTTTCATTTGTAGCTACATCAAATCGTTGCCATGACCCATCTGTCTGCATAATAGCACACACAGCAGCAGTGTTCTACTGTGTAGGAGCACTGCTTCCTGTGTATACGGTGCCGACCACTACACTTCACCTAGGTGTGCATGCATGCTGGTGCAGTATGTTAGGTGGTGTTGACTGCCTGCACAGTCTTTCACATAGGGGCCATTTTGATTCAATGTTTGCATTGATGGTGTGTCGCGAAGTGTGTGCCTTCTCGACCAGGTGGCACTAAGCGAGCTAGCTAAGACCTGCCTGGTTATGTCATGTGCTGATATCACGTGTATGAGTGAACAAGGTATTTAAGCGCAGCATGAAATAAAGGGAGTTTCGTTTCGACTGTTGCCTCGTCGTGTTCCTTCACTCGTCGCTGCCCTGGCTGCTGTGGCCGAGCATGCCTGTTCACCGGCAACGCCCCCAGCTTGGCAACATAACAATTGACTCCACTTTTGTTGCAGCACCAACTGTGGCGTGATCATACCTCACGGTCCTTGCAACTGCTATGCACAGTACCATTACACCATTAGTAACCGCTGCTTTGGCTTGGAAAGAGCACATTAAAAGCACAGTGATATGATGTTTATAGTGGTAAATGTTCTCTTACAGGAGGTGCTCACATGCCTGGTGCTTGTGGAA
Source organism: Dermacentor silvarum (assembly GCF_013339745.2). NCBI lineage: Eukaryota > Metazoa > Arthropoda > Arachnida > Ixodida > Ixodidae > Dermacentor > Dermacentor silvarum. The sequence continues at coordinate 106,502,677 of NC_051154.1, read as the reverse complement.
TTTTCTAGTGATTACAGCAAATATGATTTCTCACGAACAATATGTTTTTAAGGAGCATAGTTTGCTGAATACACCGGTTTGCTCCACTTCACTGAAATAACATATTTCATTCGATCCCACTGTTGGGAATACACGACTGATCAGAATATCTGTTTGCAGTACCTCAACTACCACATTGTGGGCTTCATCTTCTACCTTTCGGGAGGGTTGACATGTGTTGTCAATGCGTCACAATATGTTGGCTTGGGCAGCATCATAGCTGCTGGGGTAAGTGAACTACTGACTAAATGTGTTTTTCAGTTTCTGCAATGATGCATTAATTGAGTGATACTTTTGGATTAAGTTATTGAGTCAGTTCTCCAGCCGGTACTTAAGGCCATGTTGCCCTGCAGCATAAACAACAACATCCTCAGGAGTTAAGCTCCAAGTAACAATAACAAGCAACTTTTGCATGTTGAATCCATTTAGAAAACAATTTTCAAGTACTACATAATTTGAACTTATGTAATTTAGTGTTTACTTATGGCTGCTTAAAGATTCACGTATTAAATTTCAATTTTATTGATTATACTGGTTGGAATAGCATTTGGCTTCATTGTGATGGCTACCTGTCATCCCAATTAGCAGATCTAACAAAGCATTTGTTACCAGCACAAACCAGAACAATCTTTTTTTAACAGTACTGAGAAGGAACTGCTTTACTTGTGTATGGAGGTAGCCATGATGAGAATCTTTGATAATTGCTCCTTTGTCATCAGCAAGCTTAACCATTTGGGAATGCATCCTGCTACCCTTAGCAAGAGCAGCCACAGTTGCTTTTCAAAGAACAATGTGACTTGAAATTTGGCCCATATTTTACTATCATTCTTATTTTTGCCATCTCATACAGTTGAATTAGAATTAGGTATTGTTGAGTGCAGAGTTTCACAGTACATACCATGATGCACACACTGTTACAAGTAGTGTTAGGTCATCTTTTATGTTGCTTCAATTCTGCAGCGTGAACATGTGCCCCAATAATAATTAAGAAGCAGATGCCAAAATAGCTGTACCTTTAAGGGAATTCTTACCACACTTATTTCCTGTTCTGCAGCATAATTCAGAATGGTAAGAAGTTTTCTTTGCAAACCCTCCCGGACTTTCCTGACTGCGGCTGCTGGGTGCAGCTGCTGTCTTGCTGAATAACTCGCACTTAAAAACTAGATAAAAGAATTACGTGCCCGATGGTGGGATCGAGCCTCGGTCCCCCAGCACAGCAGCCTGATGCTCTAACCATTAGGCCACAATTGCATGCCTTTTATCGTGCCAATGCCAACTAGCTCTTTGAGATAATCGCTGTGCGTGTCACATTGCATAGCACAGGTGCACGAGTGCACACATGCGCGCATGCCAGTTTCGTTTACGATAAAGATACAGGAATGAAATGGCCAAATTTGTAGCATTTGATTGTAGCTGCACTTCACATAGATTCCAAGATGTGCGTTGGATCTGCATAATTTATTACCAAATAAAATCTTTATAACTATAATAATTGAATTGAAATTGTGAAGTAAACTTGACCCCATGCTGTGTGTACTAAGCTCAAATGTAGTTTGAAGCATTTTTCCTTCCAGATGAACACAGTAGAATATTTTTTTGGTGGTACACTGAACACATTGGTGTCAATATGGCAGCATCTTTCAAAATTGATTTATCTTCACTTCTTTGTGCAACACTTCACCCAGAACTTTGTTTTATACTAGCCTTAGAACTAAGTACTGCTTGCTGTAAGACAAGAAAATACGTATACTGCAATGCTTTTTCAATCAACTCTCATTATTCAACAGTGTAAGTTTTCCAGTAGACTTGCAAGTAAATGCCTAATTTGAACATTGAATAATTTGAAACAAGTTTGCATGCCCATAGCTGTCATACCAGCGAAAGTGGACTGCATTACAAAAAATATCGAAGGGAGTGCACTAACTTTTGGTTTAATTTTATTGGAACTGTTCCAGGTGCTTGGCCTCATTGCCTCAGCCCTATATGCAGTGGATGTTGCCCTGACAGTCCGAGCACGTGTTTGAATCTTCAGTGCCAAGTGTCCGAATTTACCTCTGAAGCACTGCAGTGCTCAGCTCTGTATGCCCTTGCCTTTGCACTGATGTACAACTGGTGTTGCAAAAAGTCTTGACAGGCGCTGTTAATGTATTTTTTTTTTCGTGCATTTTGCATTTACCAAAGGCAATGGAAGTTAAGAAAAGGTTGTGAGGGCTGGCTACTGAATCACTATTATGGCACAATGTGTGTTGCTCAGCTTAACAGCCGTGGGACAGGCAGAGCAGCTTGTGTATGAAGGAGTGTGTGTCTATATGTATGCGTGCTGCATGTTTTGTGCTTACAATGTGGGGGTTTAATCTGTTGTAAATCTAAGCAGTTTCACTGATAAGGTTTTCTTTCACTGAGCTATAGGTGAAAAATGGCTAATAACTTTCTCTCTCTCTTTTTTTTTTCTTTTGTAAGGGTCTTCTTGGAAGAATCCAAACCCTAGCATGTTTTAATGCATTTAACACTTGTTTCAGGTACTATTAACAGAAAGTAGTGATATGAAAAACTAAAATCTGGCCCCCTGAAAAGATTTCATGGCAGCAGGAATGGTACTGTTCGCTTGTTCATTTAGAATGGGTACCTTCACATTGCATGCATATACAGCATAATACAAGTTTGTTTTGTGATAATAGTTTAGAAACAATCTTTTCCAAAATTTGATTCTGTAAATACTGTTTCACATGTTCCTTGACGTTGCCTGTTGCAGTGCTTGGTTGGAGAAAGACAAAGACAGCACAAATGCAGGAACCTACTTCCTCAGTTGCCATTCCTTTGTGAAAAAGTGCATTGCTGTAGAATAACTCACATTTAAAGTATGCTGTACCTCCTGTACTCGGTTGGTGTTTATTTAAAGCCTTAAGAGAATCTCTGTATCTGCTTCACTGCAACTTTTCATATGTTAACACAGCAACATGAGCAGTGTATTTTTCGATAAGCATGGTCACATTTTGACTCCTAAATATAGCTGCAAACTCGTGAGATACCATAGAAACTTGATATTTTAGAGAAGCCACAACTGCTTGGCAACATTGCCTGAGCAGCAGGGGCGAGGGGTGGGGGATTAATTTCAAAAGTTTTCAGCTGCCCTGTAATAAAAAAACACAAAGGCCACAGAACAAAAAAAAAGAAAAAGAAAAAAAAAAGCACAGCTGCAGCTGTGCTATAACAATATAGTATATTGAGCATAATTGCAACTGTAGAGCTGATTAAATTTACCATATAGTGGTCACATATATTATTTTCCCATTTTGATAACTTTTATTTGTTCACCACCGATGCTGTCATAAAAACAATATAGGGTCATTGAACCAAGTGAATTGTTAGCATGACGTGCATGCAGCAACGTGTGTCACACAAATTTAAATTCTAGTTGCTTTTTTCTTGCAACTGTGAAGTGCTAACTCATAAATATGAATCAGTCTGTTCATTTTACCTTTTATTATTACAGTTGAACCACGATAAAATTAACATGGACATAATGAATTATAGGATATAACAAAGTAAATCTAAAATGTTTCTTGCAGATATCCGCGTGTAATAAATATGCACTTATAATGACCTTTGGATATAACGAGGATATTTTCATGTCCGATGTGACTTTCTTATAACCAGGCTAGATTGTATTGTTATTGAATGTGAGCCTCTCTTTAGAAAAAAAAATGTTTCTAGGTGGCGCTTGGTATGAATGCAAGACCATTGCATTCACACCAAGTCAAAAGTAAAATTGACAAATGACAAAAGTAAAATTGCAGTTGCTGCACAACTCCTGGTGGCAAAAACCGTCCATCCTCCTGGAACTCATGTTAAGGCAGCATCAGGCTTGGTGTAAACAGGAATAGTGAATAGTCCGCGTCAGCCAATTGTGAAAACAAGGTGTACACAGTGTAGTGGCCATGCTGGGTAATCATGCAGTGGGCGTCACCCGACGTCTCTTGCCAGTAGTGCAGATTGCAATTTATGAAGCGTTGGAAGGCGTGTGTTACATTCACTATGTATATTTGCACTCGTAATGGTTGTTATATAGTTGTTCAAGCACTCATTTGAATAACAGGTTTGGGTGACTAGCTGCACACAGTGAGTGTCAAATTGTACTTACTGTGGCACAGGAATGTACTGTGTTATGTGTATGCTCTCACAAAGTAATATACAAAGTAATAAAAGGTTCAAAGTCAGTTTCTGACTTGTTGAAAGCAAAATCATTGAGACAGCGACATAGTAAAGTTTGAGGATAGTGAATCGGTGTTGTGCACATATGTCTGACGTGCTTATAGCGAGAGCGCAATGGCAGAAGTACTCGTGGTGTGTGCACTCATAGAGGCTATAGTGTGCACTTTTATACATGTTTGTACTGTTGTGGAGTATCGCATCTTGTTTAGCAAATTATAAGAAAGATTGAAAAACATTTGCCGTAATTGTGTGTAGTTTTTGTGCTGTAGTGACTCGCACATCAAGAAATTGTGCCATGGCAGGAATTTCGCTTACTAATGTGGTGAAAAATACTACTTTTGCTATTTCCTACCTTGAGAGCTACGTACTAGATGGTAAAGGATCCTTTTTGTCACCATCTGTCCTTGTGATGAAAATGACCCCGAAAAATACCTGAATCACAACTACAATTCATGTCTGGAGCACATGTTTGTCAGTGCCTCTTTTTGCAGTGCACATATGTGTCAAATCCCAATAAATTATCTTTGTACAGGGGAAGGCATAGTTCTAGTTTCAATAGTTCCCTACTTGTGGTGTCGCACATGTGCACATGAAAGCACATAAGAAAACAATTGCTATCTCGTGACCAGCATGACTGTGGACATTCCTGTGTATATACTAAAAAAAAATAACTATGTAAATGTTCTTGAAGTGCCAAGCACTTCAAGGCAGTGTATAGATTTTGAACATTGCTTGATGTGAGCGTGGATTTAAATTAACTGGGACAATGTGAAGCTGATGTACGGTAATCACAAGTGAGGAAAGACAGCTTGGGAGAGTGCTGCTATGAAAAGTACCACAGTGAAGCAGTACCGTGTTTTCCGGTGTATAAGTCGCAGTTTTTCTGAATTTTTCGTCGGTCCGTCTTATAGAACGGTGCGACTTATATACGTTTTTCTTTTTTGGAAAAACTGCCATCAAAATCGGATTGATGCTATGGCCACGCGAAGCGCACTGGGTTGACCTCCTGTAGCAGTTGCTACGTGTTGTGCGCGCACTATGGAGGTACTGGGTTCTTCTCGTGATCGAGTTGCCGAGCGCTATGCAAGAAGGACGGAGCAGCAGCGCAAGCGGCGCAGGCCAACCGTGAGTTGACCGACCCTGAAGTCGTCGCATCTGCAGATCGCTTTCAAGATACGACGCGCACCGCTGTACAAACTACGCAGTTGCTAGCAGAGTACAAGCCACTCCCCCTCCCTCCCACGCTGCCTTCCCGCTTTCCTCCCTTGTGCGTGATTCGGCTCACCGTCACACGCTCTCACTCGCACATACAGCATACAGCACGCAGGCACACTGTTATTGCCCTTGGACTTTATGCGGAACATCGCGGCAACCACGACGGCAGAATTGTTTCTGGAGTGTCCATATCATTGCTATCGCAATTACATAGGAATGGCACCCATATACTTGCGCGTGACCGGCGTTCATGAAGTGAAACGTCACTAATTTTTTAAAAATTGCTTACTGAATAAGCGAAGTATAAGGTGTGTCTTAAACACCAGTGCGACTTATATACATTTTATTTCTGAAAAACTGCCGTTCTGAGGGCGTCTGACTTACACAAAGGTGCGACTTATAGACTGGAAAATACGGTAACGTAGGCTGTTTAGTTGCAAGCTGAACATGCTGTACTTCTTGCACTTGCTATAGCAGAATGTATGCCACATATTTGACTCTAACTCCCGAGTTATTTCGTAAAAAAAGTGTACTAAATTTCCCAGATTTTTTTTTTTATTCTGGCAAATTCTCGCACATTATATCCAGATTTGAAAAATATGTTACATGTGCTATTTACCTTTTAGTATATTCAACTGAAATATTAATGAAAGACACTTGCTCTAAAAAAAGAGGCCTTTCCTTCAACTTAAGCATAAGGTTTAATGTAATTATGTGAACAGATGATAGCGAAAGGAATCGAAAGCATCAAAGAATATTTTCAAGCTCTGAAACTCAAATGCACATGGAGAAGCGAGTTGAAGAGCACTGCTCGTCTCTGGCAAGCAAAGCAAAAAGCTGGGGCCTGCACAAGTGCGGCTAGTCTTTGGCAATACTGGTACAAAGAGCTAGAACGAGTACAGCTCAACCTTGCTAGTTAAAGGGTAATGTCCTTGTGAGCCAAGTTGGTGTATGTATAGCATCATGGTGCATTTTTATCTTCAGTTCCTTTGGTATAGTACATTTGGTGTTGTTTGCATGAGAGAGGAGCATCATGTTTCTCTGTCAATCCTCGAACTTGGTACTAGCACTTGGTATTCCTTAGCAACACCGACTATTACCACACCATTTTGTAACAGTCTTGCCTGCAAATTTCAGAGATCAAAATTACAGTTTGACATGGTTGGGAGAGAAAATCTTGTTCTCGTTAAGTTCAGATACTTCCAGGCAAAGTTAGTTGCATTGTATGTGATGTTCCCGCATGGTAAAGCATCTGTCTTGTGCACTATATGTAAAAAAAGTACATTTTGTGGAGTTGCAACTTTGTGAGTGTAAATAGGCATGCAAGTGATACAGAGGAATTAAAAAAAATGAATATCTTGAATTATTTTTTCGTTGTGTTAAGGTAAAGTTTTTATTTTATTAATATATTTACATAGATATTGGCAAATATAGACCATGCCCAAACACGTTAATGGTCAATACAGTAAGTTATATTTAACTGAAACAAAGAGAATTATGCTTGTCTGTGCAAGTCTATTTGCATAAAAAAATTTGAAGAGGTCTCTGTCTCACTTAGCGATGACTGACACCTACAATAGCTGTTTTTGCCAACTGATCTGCATTTGTGCGACTCTTATTCACTGGGCCATCTGAATGGCAACAACTTTCTCTTTTCTCACATTTGCCTTATGTTGACATTTCCCCTTAGCGTTCCTTTCTGTCATCTACAGCATTGCACATATCATTCATTCCAATTTTGCAAGTTTTAAAGAGCATGAACTATGCTGCTTGAGTGTACTGCCTGCTGTTGCCTCTGAAATATATGCATAGATGCCACTAATTTCACAGTCTGCATCGCACATGTACAAGTTGCACAAAAGCTCTGTGGTCAGCATGTCCAACACCGTGATTTATGTTGCTGCAGTGGCAAGAGTTCAATCCCTTGTGGTGGCAGTAGGCAAAGTTTTGTTCATTATTTTCTCCAACATAATGTCAGCTTGACGTGCCTGCTGCACCAGCGGCGCACAACAGCCGATTCTGACCACACTGCCATTGAAAGCGATCCTTGTTCTTTGCGGCAAAGACAGCTCTTCACTTGAAAAGAGTGAAAGGCTGATTTTTATTTCCAGTTTGCGTTGAGAAAAAGTGCTTACACAAACCTTATGTGATGTATAATTAACTTTAGGGTCATTTATGAGATTTTAGTTGAGAGACAAATTTAAATGCAGTGACAAACGAGTAATAATTTTTGTTTTTGGATTCTTGGCATGCAAATTTAGTAAACTGGCTGTGTGGCTAAAGATGTGGTGTGAGCATATAATCAGTGTCTGTGTCGTAGTATGTATTTTAAATGCTAATGTCAGCCTTATCAAACTACCATGCAAAAATTTGCAGCACACTTGGCAACAGCTCAGCACCTCCAGTTTTCCGCCATTACGCAACTCACAATAAGACTGGTACAACTTCCTTACATTATAATACAACTATGAGTGTCACTCTTCTCCCACCTATAGTACATTTCATAATAATCTGACATTGCAGTGGAAGCTGGAGCTGGCATGAGCTTATCAAAAGCGCTATCATGCAAACGTACAGGCGTGGCCACTACTAGCAGGAACACAGGGAGCCCGTGGCCTCGCTCTGCGGGGTGCCCCACCACCGGCACCCCATTCAGTCTGGTGGCGCAGGCGCAATCAAAGCGATTGGTGAAAAGCCTGGTGAGCCGTTTGCTTTGGTGAGTCATGTGTCATGACTTCACGAGGCACCAGTGGTGGCGCTCCGTGGAGCGCTGCCACGAGCTGCTGTGTTCCCGCTGGCAGTGGCTGCACCTGTACATGCAGGGGTGGGACTCCTGCGCCAAACACATAAAATTGCCTGAAATTGCACCCGGCTGCGCCAGAACAGTTTTGGCATGTGTGCTCCGGCAGTGGCCACGAACAGCGAGCGGATTGGTTCTCCGAAAAAGAGTGCAGCCGTTCACATTCTGCACACCACGCGACGGTGCCTCCTGCACTGTTTCTTATAATTTTCACGCTCTTAAAACTGGGGACGTATTCTGAAAGGTTCAACTTCGGCGATAGTTCGCCTTCAGGCGCGCGCCGATTGGCTGATTGAGCAAAATTAAATGACGTCGGGCTTAACCAGCCAATCAGCTCATCCAATTTTGCTCAACCAGCCAATCAGCGCACGCCTGAAGGCGAAATTGTCGCCTAGGCGAACTATCGCCGAAGTAAAACATTTCAAAGTACGTCCCCTGGACTTTTCGGCGCTTCCGGCAAGTGTCCGACGCACGTGCAGTCACTGGTTGTTGTCGCTGCTGTCGGAACGGCCAGGGCGGCTGTATTTAGCGTGTACTAGAATATGGTAGAGTAGGCCGAGTGGCGCGGCGCTCCGTAGCCTCATAGCTGAGGCGCAAAACAAAAAAAGGTAGGCTGAGGTCACTGCGAGCGAACTAGATATAAGGGAGGCGCGCGCTGCAGCAGGTGGGCGTTTCTGTCCCCAGGATCGTCTTTTTCTTTCTGGGGGTTTACGTGCCAAAACCAGTTCTGATTATGAGGCCGCCGTAGTGGAGGGCTCCCAATTAATTTAGACCACTTGGGGTTCTTTAATGTGCACTACAACGCAAGCATACGGGTGTATTTGCATTTTGCCTCTATCGAAATGCGGCCGTCGCGGCCGGGATTCGATCCCGCGACCTCGTGTCCCCAGGACCGGCATAGCCTAAAACTATTGTAGTCTATCTTTATGTCCATATGGGCGAGGCCTCAGCCATTCTGATCTATCACGAAGGGCTAATCGTGGATTTGGAATAAAAAGTCGCAGTTTCGCCCGAAAGGCAAAGCATCGATTGCGATAGCAAATTAGTAGACATCTTTTTGAAGTAAGGATAGTAGTTTTATTGGCCCTATAAACTTGGAAATATTCGCTTACTAGCAGAATTAACAAGCATGGTGTCAGGGTGGACAAGCAAACATGAACACATCACACTCAGTGTCCGCGGACGCTCATTGTCAAAACGCTGGCGTGAGCATGCGCGACAGCAGCAGCGAGCGAAGTGACGTCTATCGCTTCAACGCAAACTGACCGTCAAGAACACAGCACGCGCAACGGTATGAGCCGTCTGCAGATCGCTTTCAAGATAAGGGGCGCGGCCGCACAAAGTACGCAGTTGCTGGCGGAGTAGGAGCTGCTGCCCCTCCCTCCCGCGCGCCGCCACCCCGCTTTCCTCCCTTTCGCGCGCGAGATTGAAGAGCGATCGTCAGTTCCCCTTGCGCCCGGTCGCGAAATACGCAATTGGTGCCAGAGCACGCCCCCCCCCCCCCCCCCCCCCCATCCCCGTACTGCCTTTCGCGCGACAGAAGATGGCGCGTTTGCTCTCCGCTTTCCTTCCTCACGTGCGCCAGCTTGAACCGCAATCGTCGGCTCCCCTAGCGTGCTGTCACTTGCACATGCAGCATAGGGCGCGCGGCAATGGAGTTATGGCCCTTGGACTTTATATGGACCATCACGGTGATGGCAAAACAGCGTCTGGAGTGTCCATATAATTGCTATTGTAATAAAATGCATTGGAGTGTCCATATAATTGCTATTGCAATAAAAACAGTTTGGAATAGTTTTACGTTACACCAGCCCAGGATTAAGTGTGGCTATCTGGGTCTGCGGTGGTATATGGTGACCCAGAAATTATTTTACCGCGGCGATTGGACCGCAGAAATTTGAGAACATTTTCCGCTATCATCATGAGCGTTGGCGTGGGAATATATAGTTCGATTGTAGTGCCACCGATGTTTTCGGCTTTCCAGAAAAGCATGAGCCGTGCCACCGCTCGACCCACCCTTCCATATTCTAGTATGCTATATAAGTAAAACCCCGGTGATACGAACCCGGCTGGTACGAATTTCGGTGTGATACGAATTCGTAACATTCCCCGGACGAAATACATTGCTCACAATACGAAAAAATCGGCTGTTCCGAATGTGTTGCCGCGCCGCTACGGATCATACGAACGCGTGAGCAACAGCGGCTGCGGCCGAGCCAGCGGGGCACCGGCACAGACAAGCCGGCACAGCGGGATCTGGGCGGGATCCATAGTCGCCAAGTAACCGACTACGTCACGCGGCTGTGCAATCTCTCATTGGTCCCCACGTCGAGCGGACCGGACCACATCCCAGCCTAGCCGATGCTTAGCGAGAAATTAGACGAGGACCAATGCTGCAACGACGACCGCGGCGCAGCCCCGAAGGCCAAAACGCTCTTTGCACTCGACTTGCTCAGGCGTTCAGTGGCGTGCGAAAACATTCCCAAGATCACGTGCGCGCACGTATACGCCTTTCAGAAGGTGATGGTTGACGATTTGGACATGGACAAAACGTCCCGTTGATGCGTTTTTCAAGGGACCAAAAAAAAAAAAAAAAAAAAAGCCGCAGTTTCGCCCGAAAGGTGAAGCAACGGAAATGCAGCAGCAGCAGTGAGGGAATTGACCTTTGCGCTGCCTCTCGCTTCAACGCGAACTAAACGTCGAAGGCACAGCGCATACGAAGCTACTGGCACTAGGTGCACTTAGTCAACATCGCAGATCATTTTGACGATAAGGTCCGCGCGGGCGCGCACTATGCGCACGTCGCAGATCGCTTTCAGGATACGGCGTAGTAACGGCACCCGCGCGGGTGCGTCGTATCTGCAACGTGCCGGTCGCTTGTTGCAACGCATCGGTCACTTGTTGCAATGTACAAGCTGGCTGCACCGATAACTTTACGCGACCAGTGGCGCACCGACGGGGGGGGGGGGGGTTTCGGGGGTTGTAACCCCCCCCCCCCTGAGGCCGACTTAACCCCCCTCTTTTGTTTAACCCCTTTTTTTTCCTTGCGCATTTGAGTACTGCAACTAAGATGTAAGACGCGCAATCGTCTGCACACTCACAAAAAGCGCGTTTTTTGACAATCTCCCGTGAAGAAACTGAAATTAGTGCTATTTAGATGGCATTGGCAAACTGCCAACCCCCCCCCCCCTGGCAGAGATCCTGGGTACGCTACTGTACGTGACCGCCACATTCAAACGCAACGTAACATGCCGGTATATTATAGATTGGCGAAGTATCACGGGGAACGCCCGGTTATTCGAACGCGAAAGCATTTGCGATGGTTAATTCGAATATACCGCGCAACGACAATGCTCTCAGCAGCGCGGAAAATCACGTGGCGGCGCCTCCGACCGGCATTGCTCCGACACCGCCAGAGAGCAAAAGCTTAGGCGAGACCCCTCAACGCCGCGCGGGGAAACAAAAAAAAAAAAATAAAAAAGAAAGAAAGAACCGCTGCGTCACGCCAAGGTCGCCGTTTCTTCTTGGCGCTGGAACACGCGTGTACGTGCCGACGTCTCAACCAACGCTGCGGCTGCAGCGCAGAGGGAAGCGACGGCGGAGGCCCAGTTCGGCCAACGCTCGCTTCATCGGCAGAAACCGAAACTTCACGGAGCGGGCTAAGCGGCGCCGGGCCAGCGGGAGCGGCGGACGCGCGCGGAGACAGTCGAAGGTGAGGGGGCTACGAGGGTGTTGAGAGGAAGGGCGAGGGGAGCCACCGAAGTGACAGAATTGCCGAGGCCAAATCCGCTTCCCTGCCGCCCTCCTCCCCCACCTGCGAGGTGTCGCCTCTTCCTCTTCACAACCACAATCTCTCTCTCGCCGTGCCTGCGCCGCCCGCTCCCTGAAGTTTCGTTTTCTGCTGTTATCGCGAAGCGAGCGCGGGCGGTTTCGTGGCCCGCGCGCCCCGATATTTCACGAATTGCACCGTTCGTACGTCGTGCTATGGTGCATGAATATTTCAAAAATAAGTCCTTCTTTTATTTCGAACAAATTTTTGGGCCCCTTCGAGTTCGAATTATCGAGATTCGACTATACATGGAAGTCAATGGGATTTAGGTCGGGACCGCGAAAACGCGATGTAGCAGCCGGGAAAACGCAGCAGCGAGGAAGGTATCAATGGGATTCCACTATTAGAAATCTTTTCTGGTAAAAATAAATTCATTTTTCTTGATATTGTGTATGTTTTGATGATACGAATATTTCATGCGACCCCGCGAGATTCGTATCACCGAGGTTTTACTGTAGTTGCTAAAGCGCGCTTCTACTATGCGCTTCGTGTTGTTTTATTCTGTGTTTCTTCGTGGTTTCGAAGTGCGCTGCCATATTCCATTATTCCACCAAAATTCATATTCGCCTGCTCCAAATTGCTTCAAAACGAAATTTTATCTTCTCAAAATTGCTCCAAAATGAAATTTATTCTGCTCCAAGCTGCTCCAAATTGCAATTTTGTCTGCTCTAAAAGGCAGTTTTACTTGCTCCAAAAATTGCTCTGAAATGACTTTGGGCAGTCCCACCCCTGTACAGCATATTACTGCAGTACTGCGTATTACTGCAGTCTGTACTGCATATTCCTCTTTGTCAAGAGTGGCGTCTACTCAGTTGTAATTGCTAGAGCGTTCCTTGTATTTCCCATTCCGATGCGACATCGTTATGAAGCAGAGCATAGTGATGCCATGGTTTTTTATCATCTGGGTAACCTTACGGGTTAGGTTGCATCCCTTTACACGTCTGTTCCCAACCTGCAACCTTTAGCAAGGTGTGGATGCTCTATCTCTTCTCATGGCAGTATTGGACTGCTGCTGACACTTGCACAATATTATTTGCTTCACTGTTTTATCAGAGAACATTTTTGTTATTCCTTTCTGCTTGCTTTCCAGATATAAAGCAGCAGAAGAACATGTGATTTCTGAAAACGTAGTTAATTTACTCATGTTCTACTTTCAGATATATCTCACTTGTGGAATAAAGAGCTGTAACAAACTGCTGAAGTGTAAAATTATTTTATTTGTGGGTTGTGTTCAGCTTGCAACTAAAGATAAAGTACACTCGGCAATGCTTACGCTGCATTGCCCTGCATCACCTCATGGAGACTGCTAAAGTACAGTTGCAATCAAAAGTTTGGGGACCAAAGATGCTGCGATTTTTAATTTTTGTTTTGCAGCCAGGGCATTCCGGCTGAAATCAAGAGTGCACGCGTATGCGCGCCTGTTTGACCAATACAATGTATTAAAGCAATTCCACGTCGCAGAGCTGCGTTTTAATATATTAAATTTTTTGCTGGTGCCATGGTCCCCAAACTTTTGATCACGACTGTACATATGCAATGTGTAAAAGCTTTGTTAAACTGAGACTGCAGTGAAAAATAATGCAGTTTTGTATGAAAGTATTTTAAGGGAACTAAAAATTTTGTTCAAAGCTCATTGTGTTAAAGTGTATGTGCAACAGAAGACTTAGACTGAACAATTTCAGGTTTAATCTGACAAACAACCTTAGTTCCAGTGACTGCTATAACAGCGTTCACAAAACTTTACTCCTATGTATTGAAAATTTCATTAGCAATTCTTTACAAGAGCACAGCAGCATTCAAATTTATCTGCACTGCTTGACGTATGGTGAAAATGCACTACGTGAGACAGGACTCTCATTAGTTCAGATGATGAGTACACGTGGTTGAAGATGTAGGATCTCTCCACTGTGTCCCCATTTGTTGATGTCCAAACAGCATGGTGCCTTGCATTCCTGTAAAACTTGATACATAACTTCAACTGCTGCCATTGTATTGCAGATCATGAGAGAGGCTAGCTTGTGCCAATGCATTGTGCTGAGCCCAAAGTACTGTCATCCGTTTTGTGGAAGTTCTTACTGTATACCGAAACATCCAGGTATTTGCACATGGCATAAACAAAAAAGTGATTTTCTTTTTATTAAGGCAGCATGAGTTCCATATTGGTGAATATGCCACACCCCTTTGAGAGCAGAGCAAGTATAAAACATTTATTGTGTTGAAGTGCGCAATGTTCTGCATGTAACCTGGACTCAAAGGCAAATTAGGCAGAAAAGCCAGCAACTCATGCTCATCTTGCTAAAGGAGGCCTATTTTTAAGAATTTTAACATTAAGACCAGATGCTTTCCTTAGACACACTGTCTGGTTATTAATTAAAACAAATGGGATTTTTATAAAGCTTGATGCAATAATTATAAAATTATTGAACTTCTACTTTTCAAATGTCTCATTCAACATGTCTTTGAGACAGTACCTTCTGAGGTTCTTCAGAGTGTTTGCCTCGAGAGATAAATCTCAGCTCTGCTTTGTATGAAGGGTAGTGGTCAAACACAACATGAAACTTCGGCCACTTCTGCAAGCGATGACGCAGACTCTCAGATTCAATGGCCATTTGATACGCTGACTCCTTTGTCAAACGTTCAAAATCTTGGCGTGGCAGCTGTATCCTCATTAAGTCCACATTGTCTTCCTGAAAATTAACCACATTAGATCAGATTTCATGTTTCACTACCTACATTAAAATGCAACTGCTACCAGCTGCGGTCAAACTTGTTGCACAATGTTATGTGCACAACAATGAATACTTTCTATTTGATTTGAATACCTTAATGAGAAGGTCTAGATTGAAGTCGGGGTCAACTTGTGGCCACAACTGTTCCATGAGAGGACGGTCCTGAGTATAAAGAAAATAAGAAAAAGTAGTAGAAAGCCATTATTAATACAAATGTTTTTTCAGTAAGCAATGGACATATTACACAAGAGTTGGCACTTACCACTTGATATTCAACATCTCTAAAGCGAGCAGCATCGGTGAATCCTGCCCAAAGCTCTGAAGCAAAATGAGGTGCCAGTGGTGCCAACATGAGCAGCAGAGCAGCAAGTGCACGCTCAAACTCTCGGCCAAACACCACTTCGCCACGGTTCTTGTACTGCACAACAAGATAAAGGTGATACTAACATCAAGTTAAGTCTATTATTAAAAGGAAGGGCTTCATGATCACAAAGCACATCAGTAAAAAATCAACATAAATATCTAAATGATTTTGTACAAGTACAGTATCCATTTGATGAATCCTAGAACCTCTAGGAAAGAGAGCTACACTCCTGGCCAAATTGCTTGTTTATCATAGAGAGGGTGAAAGGGAAAGGTTAATGGCAGTATTTCACTGGTGTATATATAGCTGCACACAAGCTACTCTACAAGAGAAGGCATGCTCAACCATTCACCATCCACTGTGTGTGGGCTATGTTGAGCCACCTGACTGCTTCCTCTATTAGTTAAACTTCACATATGTTTAGTTCATGCGTGTCTACATACTTTTAAGGTGTGTAACTGTATGCATCTGCAATGTGTACAGAATCAAGTTGCAAGATGGCAAGGGACATGCAATGCATGTAGGCTAGTACAAGAAGCCTTCGAATACCTGTGCAGGTAGTAATTCCACAATGTTAATTGTGTCTAAGCAATATTATTCAGGCAACGTGCATGCATCCTGAACATATGTATGTGAAGCCTTCTTTTATTTGGCAAAAGATTCATGCCACAACGTTGTGCCTTGAACTAGAAGAATAACGGAAACTGAGGGGCGGAATATTTTGTCGCGTATCAACCATATGAAGCCAAGGAAAGTACAACAAAAATGAAAGGTAGTTTTACTGTAAATGTAAAGAATGGTTAAAAAAAATTAAAATAGAAAAAAGTGAAAGAACAAAAACTTTGGCATCAGTGTGACCCAAACCCATAACATCCGCACAACACGTACAGTGCTCTACCATTTAAGCTACAGCAATGACTGTACGTTCATCTACTTTCTTGGGTATTTATGTATGATCAGCTGAAATTAAAACACAAAAAAAAGTAAACTAGAACATGCCTTAAAACGTGTGGTGTTGTCTTCATATCTTACCGCTAAATGTTCTATGGCCCCCCTCCATAGAACAAACCCAGTAAGTGTAACATGTGCTAGCAAACACAGAACCCCCCCCCCCCCCCCCCAAAAAAAAAAAAAAAAAAAATGTATTGTTGCTCTTCAAGCCTGTTTCTGTTTTGAACTCATCCTGATAGTCCGTATGTTTATAACCTAGCTCCGACAGTGTTAGCCAGTGTCGCTCGTAGCCATGGCAGTGGATGTAGCATCATGCAGTACATGACCTTAGGAGGAGACAGCTGGCCTACACACTACTCAAGGCATCAAGGCTGCCAAAGTTGTCCCTTGTCATGCAGTAGGTAAGAATAACAGGAACCAAGGGTCATGATGTTCAGATAACGACCACATCAACCATATACTGTGCCTTTTTTAAGGTGGTCCTATCCTGAATCCTGTATATTATTCTGTGTTGTCCTTAAAACATCCTACAAAGCCTAACTTCATTTGCAACAAGCTGATTAAGTAGAGTATGAGGATCTAGAGCATTGGATTGGTTAAATAGCACAAGTATTCTTTTTTTTTTTACTTACCAAACCTTTTATCATGTAAATTTTCAGTGTGAACAGGGAGTACATAAACCTGCCGATTTTCTGAACATGCCCAATTATAAACATGTTCAATTACTCCACGAAAGCAATAGGTAATAAGCACCACTTTAGAGCATCATACAAAGTTTTGATTTTTCAGAACCTGCCCAAATTCATTACAGCATGGGCTATTTTTTGATTACGTGTACCACTGATTTCATGGCAAAGCAATATATTTTTGGCTTTCTAAATGCTTTGCACAGTTAGGCTTCATAGCAAGCTGTTTTTTTCTTTCTTCAGAATCTTAGTGGTCTCGAACTTGCAATTTCAGTTGTTAAAGGAACTCTAACATGAAATAATAAGGTAATCTATACTGATAGGTTAGGTTCTGGAAGTAAAAACCAGTCGGTTTTTCCACAAGTGAAAACATGGCGAAAGAAAGAAGAAAGAAAAACATGGAGCGGTGCATGATGCTACCTTAAAATCCCTGCACCAGCTCCCAGTGACATTAAAACTTGTTGCTGGGCTAGGTGGTTCATGCCCCTTAGGAAAAGATACTGCGCAAAGCAGACAAGGACGAGAGGGTAGAGACATCGCTAACATTCAACAAACATTCTTGTCTGTTTTGTGCAGTACCTTTTCCTAAGCATCCCAGTGACATCATCAGTTCTGGCAGAAACTGCTTGGCAATAGAACACCTGAATACATGAATGAGCAACCCGAATACATGAAAATATTGCAAACTGTAATCTCTGATTGATGCCAGTGATGCTGAAAATAAGATTCTGAATTTTTTGTGCCAATAATAAAGCATTTTATGCCCAAGACATGCTCAAAACAACAAATGCACCACAATGCAAATTAATGTACAAGATAGGTACAGCCATCTACCAAGCGAAAAATGGCTACTCTTGGATCTGAATTGCACAAGAATTCACCATTCTTAAGTGGGGGAAAACAGTCCAAGAATAAGCTCTTGGAGTGTCGGTGAGATTTTAATTAAATTTGAAGGGCAAATTTACACTGTTATTACAAGCCTGTAGACCCAATATTATTTATCTCTGTCAATTTTTGAATTTATAGCTGGTACAGTGAACATCCGTTAATTCGACTCCGGTTAATTCAATCCCGACTGAAGGCCCCGGCCTGCACCCACGCATTTCTATGGGCCAAAACTTTTGTTATTTCTATCCTAAAAAAAATCGTTTGCCGGGTAATTCGACCTTCACCAGTCAGCACGCACGCGCCGGCCCCTTATGGTGACCCAATAGCGACTCTCTTAGTGGCAACGTCTGTCTCAACAGAGCTTAGGGGACAGTGAATGCATTGAACACACGTCATCTCCCGACAAAAACGCGTATTTCCAGCCTGCCCTAGGAAGAGTTTCAAACAATAATCATCGTTCACAATGTATGATTACTGTATTAACCCAATTCTAATGCGTGCCTCCTCTCTTCATGAAAATTGGGCCGAAAAGTGCCAGCGCGGCGCAATCGGATGCAATACCCAAACCGCCTTCGTGGTGTACGTATGCTCTACCGCATAACACGAATGTACTGCGGCGAAGCTGACTTCAAAAAACCGGCTGCCATTGTGCAACACGTATTAGACTTGTCCATTTTTCTTGCTAAAAAATCCGGTGCGCATTAGATTTCTACTTTGTTTAGGAGTGTTCATGTCATTTCTACGTTAGTTTTCTACTTTGGACACACAGAAAGTGGGCGCACGTTTGATTCAGGGGTGTGTTATGACTTGGGCAAATACTACCAAATGAATCGGCAGTGCGTTTTGGCGTTATTTCTGCATCCTCTTTAATTCAACCCGCCGCATAATTCGATCAATTTTGTCGTACCCGTCAGTAGAATTAACAGAAGTCGACTATACAAAGCTTGAACGACCATGTTTGATTGGGAAAACGATTGTTTGAAAATTTAAGGACGGCTTGCGGGGTTATCTCAGCAGAGCCCAGCATATCCAACAATAAGGTTACTTTTCTATATTTTAGTGTTTTCTGTAAAGAAAGCAATTCAAATGACATTACCACATTCTGCCTTCCATCATGCTGTTATGATCGGCTTGGAACTGCATCTCAGTTGTGGGAAACCAAACCTGGGCACGTTCCCGTGTCAGGGCAATTATCTTCATCCCCAAGAGGCGGTTATGATCTTCCTGGAAACTGTACCTCTCAAATGTGGGAAACAAGCCCAAGTGCCTTTCCCGTGACGAGATAATCCCCTTCATCCCTGAGAAAGCGTCACACCTCTACGACCTGAGCAGATGCAAAAGGCGAGCTACCAAAGGAGAGGACCCGACGGAGAGGAGGTCGTCAACTTGACCACCTGACAGAGGACTGACACTTCCACAAGTTCCCCGAAGGAGACATCGGCTACCACAAGACCACGAGGGGTTATTTAAGGCCGTCCTGGCCCCCATGTTAGACAGAACCGCTCGAGACTCGAGACTCGGATAGAGTCAAAACCATGTACCAATGAAGTGAATACAATCTTTTCTATTTTTCATCATCACGATGCCCACCTTCATCGTCGTCTCCTGATTCTTGCGGTGACGACCCACCTCACCCGGTCGAGATTATATCAGCTGGTTGGCAGCAATGGGATACTCCACCCTTCGTCCTGGCTTCAGCAGAATGGTGAGCGCTTGACTTTCTTTGAGAATTTGCCAGGTTTTAGCTTGTGTGTTTTCTAAAACGGCGAATTAGTTTCTGTACGTGCAGGCTCCTGTTGAAAGCTTCCTCACGTCACAGCAGAGTAAGAAAGTCCTCGTTCGTTATTGACCATGGATTTGGGCAAACGGAGAAAGCCAGAGTTGTTATTACTTTGTGAAGAGCTGGGAATTGAGGTCGGGAAAAGTCAGAGAAAGCCGCAGCTTATTGAGGCGATTGAGAAGTGCGGAGCTCTTGAGGACGAAATTTCAGAAGCATGGGAAGAAATAGAAAAACGAGCTGAGAAGGCTGAACAAAAGGCTGCAGAGGAAAGGCAAAGAGCTGAGAAAGCTGAACAAAGTGCTGCAGAAGAAAGGCAGAGAGCTGATCAAAAGGAAGCTGCAGAAAGAAGGGAACGCGAGGAACAGAGAGCTCACGAACTAAGGCTAAAAGAACTAGACGTGCAGCGGGATCTGGCCAGGCAATCGGCAAATAACCTCTCAGTAGATGAAAGACGTTCAGGTGAAGCAGGAGTGAAGATAAGGGATCTCATGCCATCGTACAAAGTGAATGATGACATGGGTTTGTTTCTCGTTACTTTTGAACGAACCTGCAAGAGAAACGAGTTGGCACTAGAGAGTTGGCCGCAACAGATTCTGACTGTTCTTCCTGGCAAAGCAACCGAAATAATTGCGAGGCTGACGACGGACGAGTCAGAGGACTATCAGAAAGTAAAAGCTGCGCTGCTAAGAAAATATCTGCTCTCAGCGGAGGCTTTCCGCCGCCGTTTTCGGGAGGCAGTTAGGACACCGGGCGAGTCTTTTCAGGATTTCAGTTATAAACTGAAAGTCAATTTAATTGAGTGGCTAAAAGGGGAAGATGCGTTCGGTTGTCACGGCAAGGTTGTTGAGCTAATCTGCATGGAGCAGTTCTATGGGTCCTTGAGCGAAGAGATGCGCCTGTGGATTCAAGATAGGTCGGGCGAAAAGGACTTAGAATGTGCGGCAGTGCTAGCGGATGAATTCGCCGCACGTCGCGAATCCGAGAAAATGCGCGTCAGGCCGTTGAATAAATTCGGCAAAGAGGAAAACAGGCACCCTTTTCACAATGAGAAAGCTGGAGGTGGGACCAATGACGCGCCGACTGATAATTCCGGAGAGAATAAAACCACAATGAAAGACGAAAGAAAAACAAAAAAAAGCGTTTGAGGCTAGAAAACAGGTCGTCTGTTTCCGTTTCCAGGAGCCTGGACACCTTGCGATTTGGCTGTAGAAAGCCTAGAATTGTTTTTTCTTTCGTGAATGACGACGACAACACCTTGGCGCTCTTAGAACCCTACCTTCGCGACCCCGCAGTGAACGGAACGCCATGCAGGGTACTTAGGGACTCGGCTGCGACAATGGACATCGTCTACCCTGCGTATGTGCAACCTGAGGATTTCACCGGGGAACATGCGTGGATCCGGCAGGTAGTTGAGGAGGATAGTGTTTGCTTGCCCATAGCCAGCATAAAGATCGAGGGGCCGTTCGGACTATTGATGACTGAAGCTGCGGTATCGTAGAATCTGTCCAAACAATACCCCTACTTATTTTCAAATCGCTCGGAAATGCTGCTGAAGAAAAAGGGCCTGAGTTTTGGTGACCCTACGGTCCAAGCTCTCCCATGTAACACGGCTCAGGAAATTGCTGTAGAAGAGAACGATTGCGCCACGAAAGTGGAAATAGTGGCTCTTCCAGAGGATATTCCTTGCGGAGACAAGGCTTGTTTCAGCAGCCCTAAAAAAGGTCGAGGAGGCACTGAAAAACTCCCTTGTACCTCCGCATTTGAACCACGGTTCGGAATCGTCCAAAGGAGAGGAGACTGACATGGCGGCTAAACAGGGCAGGAACCGGATGATCGGGGATTGCAGAGGCACATTCGGTGACCGCCTGGCGATGCAAAAATTTTTCAGACGGCGCAAACGAGCGAAGTATTTAGCACAGCACAAATTCGAGAAAGAGGCCACACCGTAGCCCGTAATTCAAGGAAACAGGCCATCACGCAGAACTTCAAAGGCCTCGTTATGGTGGTTGAGAAAGCGGAAGCGTAGCCAAAGGCGGATGACAACAGAACAGGGCGCGTCTCCGCGAGTAGGAATGCGGCTGAAAGGGTCAACCCGGCTGAGGTACGCGCGCACACACAGGGCCAGTCAAACAGTCAATGAAGGGGAATGCGCCGTGAGAGCGAGGACAAAGGAAGAATGGCGATTCTCCTCGCGTTTACGGCCTCCCTCTCCAAGACGAGAAAGAAAGCTGCGGCCACACGAATTGACAGGTTTCTGGAGGGGGCAGTGTATGTCTGACGCCCTTTGTTACCCGTGGCGAGGTCCAATGACTTTGAGATTGCGACCTAGTCGAGTGCGCATTAAGAGGTCGTAATTGTCGAATTGGGTGCCTCCATAAGGTTCTCGTTTGTAAATTTGTAAATAGAGCACGTTGCATTTTTTTTCTTTTGTTAGTTATTAAGACCTTATTTCTTTTAATTTCAAAGGTTCCGCGTTAATCTCGGTGTTTTGTTGTATTGATTGTTATGAGAGCCAGTGACGTGAATAAAACTGCGAAGCAAGTTTTGCG
Source organism: Dermacentor silvarum (assembly GCF_013339745.2). Lineage (NCBI taxonomy): Eukaryota > Metazoa > Arthropoda > Arachnida > Ixodida > Ixodidae > Dermacentor > Dermacentor silvarum. The sequence continues at coordinate 106,480,635 of NC_051154.1, read as the reverse complement.
ACGGTGGTGGCTCGTGGACGCGCTTGTTTTTGTAGATAGGCATTAACATCAGAGGTTTGTAGAAATAAACCATTTTGGATAATTCAATGCTTGCAGGGTAGGTGCATTTATCGGTTACCATTGTGGAAGTTTAATTTGCTCAAGCGAGTTCGGAGAAGCAGTTTTCTTTCACGGTGTTGCGAGCAGATAGAGTATCCTGGCTTTTTGTTTTCTGGCTTTAACTGCCACTTTATGAATCAGCTTAATTAGGAGTTGAAGCGGTCATCAGAGCGCAGTACATTTGGCATTAAAGGCGCTGGTACTGGCAGGTAGCACTGACCCAACGAGTAAGTAAATCGCTGCGCAGCATTTATCCCTTTGATCATTTTCAATGCGCTCTCAGTCTCTCAATAAACGCGGCTTTCCCGGGCAAGAGAAACAAAAACGTTAGGTATTAGGTTGGTTGAAATATGCATTGAAGTCTAGTTTTTTTCCTTTTGTTAATTTTCTGAAATCTCGAACGAGGGCTGCAGGTATAATTCTGATAAGGTTTTATGTGAAGAATGTGTGAACCTGGCAGTTCTCATGGTTAATTGGGTGCTCTCTATTTGTTGTGCCTTGGGCTTGGCGTGGTCTATTTCCAGAAGGTATCACCTGGCCTGCCTTGGAACGAACGGCGAAACGAAGCAGAGGCACGGGGTCTGCTGGTCTCTTCGAGGTGCTTGGATGCTGCAACCCCTTCGAGACCTCCTGTGGCGGCGGACGGGCTGTTATGATCGGCTTGGAACTGCATCTCAGTTGTGGGAAACCAAACCCGTGCACGTTCCCGTGTCGGGGCAATTATCTTCATCCCCAAGAGGTGGTTATGATCTTCCTGGAAACTGTACCTCTCAAATGTGGGAAACAAGCCCAAGCGCCTTTCCCGTGACGAGATAATCCCCTTCATCCCTGAGAAAGCGTCACACCTCTACGACCTGAGCAGACGCAAAAGGCGAGCTACCAAAGGAGAGGACCCGAGGGGGAGGAGGTCGTCAACTTGACCACCCGACAGAGGACTGACACTTCCACAAGTTCCCCGAAGGAGACATCGGCTACCACAAGACCACGAGGGGTTATTTAAGGCCGTCCTGGCCCCCATGTTAGACAGAACCGCTCGAGACTCGGATAGAGTCAAGACCATGTACCAATGAAGTGAATACAATCTTTTCTATTTTTCATCATCACGATGACCACCTTCATCGTCGTCTGCTGATTCTTGCGGTGACGACCCACCTCACCCGGTCGAGATCATATCAATGCCTTGAAAAATTTTTCTGATTTGAAACAACCTAAATTTAAAGCACAAATGCTCACAGCCCATTCCAGAATAAATTTTATTCCAGAAAATAGTTGAAAGTTAAGTACCGGGTGTGTGAGAGGTATTTGAGAAAATAATGATAATTTAGAGAAAAGTAACAAGGGTTCAGACATGTTTGCACCAAATTTTGTAGATTTCTTCATTTCACCGTTATTCTGTCCTGCAAAACCACCTTCAGCCTAATTGATTGAATAGGTGGCCTCAAAAACAGCTGCATGCTAGGATCAGATGGTGCATGTTGATGTTGATGTTTTACCATTCCTTTTACAACAGACCTTATGCTAAACCTGCTGGCATCAATTGGCAACCTTGTAAGAATCCACCATGCCAAACGGGAGCTGCAGGAGAGCAGTAGGCTACAACAGCACATCCCGCACAAATACAGCACCAGTGCACCTAAATCAAGCTCAGCACGTCATGCTACAATGTATGTTTATGAGAGAGTGCTCTACCTAAAAGGAGTAAGTAGTTATTTCGCCACAGGCAGTGAAAATACAAAATCAAATGCACAAGTTATCACTGCTTGGCACTGTCAGCTGTACTGGTTACCAACAAAAGTAAACCTTATTTCATGCATGCTCGACAGGCCACAGCCTGCATGCTCGACAGGCCACAGCCTAGCGAAGACAGAGTATGGGTATGCAAGTGGCCAGTGGCCAATTAGTGCGACTGCCTTGTCATGAAAAAGTGTGCATGCAATTTATCTGCCATATGCATCTGCATTTGCGAGTGGCAGTAGCTTTCACCACATATTAATTTCTGTAAACTCACGAATGACCACCTGCAAGTGGACTGTTACTGTGTACAAAATGCTGTAGGCAGTGGATTTAATACACATAGGGACATACTGGTAGTATAATAGTGTGGCTAGTATGGAGTGTTGCAACAGTGGCCTTACACCATTCAAGCACATACAAATTAAAAAAAGAGCGGGGGAGAGAGAGAGGCTCAGGATTGTGAAAGGGTGCTTGAAAGCATTTATCCAGCCTATGCATAGCAGGCAATAAAGCTATTTTATTTCAGCTGAATTTGAACCTCCTAATTCCTGCAGATGAGCTGGTAAGAACTGCTAAGAAAAACATGACTGCACCTTTTCATAGTTAATAGAGAAGTCCGCCAACCAAGATACAAATGCACGTGATCCCAAACATGCACGGCAGAACTGTATGCTCACGGTCACAGGACGTACAAGTAATACAATAATGCTTACCCGCAAATGTTTTGTATATATCTGGAGGTCCTTGATGACTAGGTTGAGTTGTCGTGTTACATTGTACATGAATGTCACCTGCATAAAAGTGGTGCACAACACACTTGCAGGTGATTTCTTTAGCTACAGAGGAATTATGAACCTTTCTTCAACCCAGATATGTATACTACACAGGGCCAAGGTGCAATGAAAAACCAAGTAGTTAAAATATGTTTTATCATTCAAAACATTGCAGCTCTTCAAAGCTCCACATATCTTTAGTGCATATGTTGCTGTGATTAAGCGCAGAATGTTCACTATTCACAGGAAAAGGGCTTAGATTATATACGCATCAACGAATGAATACGCATCAACGAATGAATGCCTTCATCATATATAAAGAGGATGTACAATAATGTTATTAAAGAGGCCCTGAAACACTTTTCTAACTAATTATAGAATGATCTCATTATTAATCTACTTTGCCTCGTGAATCTCCTGCCTCAAAAGTTTTGAAAATCTTTTAAGTACAAGCGAAGTTAGACATAGTTATCACACCGATGAGTGGCTTTCTCCTTTCGTCTCCACTAGCGCGCTGGAATCTGCACAGAGGAGAAGCCAAGGGGTCAAAGCGCCAGCCATTAAGTTGTGTCTTGGCGGTGAGAGGGCTTGTTGCGGTACCTAGTGGCTGGCGGCCACGGTAGACTACGCTACATAGCACGTAGCTGCTATCTCGGAGGTCACCCCCAGCAGACGCAGCTATGTGCAACTGTCTTGTGTAGACTGGCAGTGCAAAGCTGAAATTATTTTTCCGTTTTTTTGAGATCGCAGAGCTATATATTTTTCACTTATTTACCTCAAAATTAACAATAATAGTATTACTGAGAATGTTCTAATGATTATGAAATCAGCCAACAGCAGATGGCAAGCTTCGCTGATTGTGATGACGACATTGCAAAAGCGAGAGCAAGTGATTTTTCACTGTTTTTGACATGAGATTGTGAATTTCCTGATGCATGCAGTACAATAATATTTGGCTCACGTTCACTGGAGCCTCTTTTACAGATGGGCAAAATTTTCTTACTATGTCCAAAAAGTGTTTCAGGGCCCCTTTAAGAAATAAGCGAGAGAGAGAGAGAGAGAGAGAGAGAATAAAGACATTACATTTTTTACGTGGTGATTTCTGCCCTCGTAGTAGTACGCCTCTCGGTCTGCAAATTCTGGACTTGACTGTGCCTCCTCCAGTGATCGTTGCACACTATTCCGGAAATCGTGCACAGTCAGCCATAGGCGCTCCTGCCAGCTGACAATTCCACGAAATGCTGCAGCAAAGTACCACTGCACTCAGAGACGAAATGGTGGCAAGACATGTGCTAGACACAGTGCACTAGCACATTTTCGTCCAACAGTGGTCAGTGTCTCTTGAAGGGTTGTCTGCATTATCATCCTCCTCCTAATGACTACTGCAGGATGGAAGCATCACCCAGCAATCTCCAATTGCTCCTGTCTAGCATTTACAGACTCCAACTAGTGCCTACAAATTTACTAATCGCACTGCACTACCTATCTTCTGCTGCCCCAGAATGCACTTCTCTTTCCTTGTCACCCATTCTGTTAGACTAATCCAACTCCACTTCTTCCTGTTAATGTAAACTAGAATATCATCTGTGTGTGTTTGCTCGCTACGCCATATTGCCATCTTCCTGTCTCTAAACGTTATGTCTATCATTTTCCGTTACATCGCTTGTGCTGTATTTGCATACATTCCGGAAAACTTTACTACTACAAGGCGATGAAGACAATGCTAGAAATAAAAAGATAAACCATAGTTCACAAATAATAGCCAAGCCCACATTTTCCAAATGAAGTTCCATCGGCTATAATTTCTTAAGCCATACAGTAATTATAAAAGATTTACAACATGGACTGCTGCTATGGTGAGTAAAAGACACCTAAAAGGATCCTAAACAGGCTTCAATCATATACAGTTGGCAGGCGAGTACATATCCTGACAGGCAAGAAGCATTTAAAGCAAAATTTCCTCCCACAACTTCATGCATTCCCTTTTCTCAAGTGCTAGTCCCCATGTGCACCTAGCCTGCATAGGCCCTTGTAGCAATGTGAGAGTGTTGAAGCAATAAACCACAGCAGCACCCTTTCCTTTGTTTTTGAAGTGTGGCGATTCAGTGTTCCCACCACGATGGTTTCACATGCCAACTCTTACAGAGTTTCTTGCAATAAGACGCAGAGCACTTTCAAAACAAACATCTAGGCAGCTGTGTTTCACTGCTTCGAAATGATATTATCCTTTTGCAGGACTTTATGTCATAACAAAAGATGCTTAGGCTTTATCATGCAGAAAGGGCTGTACTAAACCAAGGACTGTGCAAAAGCATTGAGTAAGATCAGTGGACATAAATACAAACTACAGTACCACAGAATCAATTTCAATGCGATGATGGGTCACAAAAGTGCCCTGTGACATATATTGATTGATTGATTCATTCATGTGGTTTCATGTCCCAAAGTAACAGATGAGCAATGACAGATACTGTAGTAAAGTATAAACCGCATGCACGTGATCTTGCGCGCGACAGCGACAAGCGACGTCATGGAGATGGCTGTCGCAAACGCTCGTCGCCTACAAGTCGTACCGCATGCGAGCAACGACTTTGAGCGACGTCTCCCCGGTGTTGTCGGTATGAGGGCAGCAAATACGCACCGAAACTGGTGTAATGTATGCTTTATTAATTTAAGTTGATGAGTTTTACTGTAAAGAGCAGTATAAATATTTCTAAAGGTCTTTCACTAGGTTCTTATCCTTGCACGTATCAAAATTAAGTCGTTTGCTCGTTCCGTGCGACGATCGGTAGTACTCGAGTCATGCACATCCTGTTCCGGCTTAGCGCTATTGGCTAGTCACTCATAGCACTTCCGGGTGACGAGCGACGAATTCTAGATTTCCAGGACCGAGCAATCGAGCGACAAGAACGAGCAATCTGTTCGCACGACGGCCTGTTTCGTCGCTCATTGCCATCGCGCACAAAATTGCTCTGATGCGGTTTGAGCTTAAAGTGCTCCGGATTAATTTTGACCACCTGGGCCTCTTTAATGAGCACCCAAAGCATGATGCACAAGTGTGTTTGTATTCCGCACCAACTGGAATGTGGCCGCATCTGTCGGGAATCATACTCGTGACCTTGTGCTTGGCAATAGAATGCCATAGCAACTAAGCAAATGTAGCAGGCACAACATATATAGGGAAGACATGTCCCAATTAAACAAGTTGTCATGGTGTCACAGTGAAGTACATGCATCTTCAAAATAGGAGCAGGATAGCATGAACGTGCACACTAAACGTATGTGTGTTCAGAACCATGCATTAGCAGGCAGAAATCTTTTTAGCAAATGCAAATAACAATATAATACTGTGCCTTCCTTTAGCCAACTGAAGTAATAGCAGCAAAATAGCAAAGAGAAAAACTAGAACATACCAGCATGCTACCTATATACAATATGTATAGTTGATATTAGGCAAATTACAAGTGCCAAAGAGTGAAATTACCAGGACTGGGCCATTTGTAGCGTGATGTTGGGGAGTAGGCACAGAGGATGAACAATCTAGTAGTGTCTATGCCATGTTCTGAGACTACATCCTGCATTCACAAAAGCAAGCAAAAGATGTGAAAATTCCAAGAATCATGAAAGAAGCAAAATTTTTTAACCTCAATATTAAGCATGTAGTGAATTTACACTCTGCTGGTTTAAAAGAGGGAAATAAATTCATGAACAGTCTGAGCAGGAGCCTCGTCACAATTGGTGTCAGGCCGCACTGTGACATCTACTGGAGTGAGAAATAACGGTCAAGGCACAGATAATCTATGGGAAAAAGCCAAAACGGCCACAAATGCCACAAACAAAGTGTTCTCGAGGCTGTGTAAGGCCTGTGCATTGTATATTTGAAACCACTGAGCTAAAGGAAACTTCCTGCAACACTGCTGACACACTTCCATTTTGTTGTACATCACAGGTTAACAGTGATGCTATTAGGCATAATGGCATCAATTTTCTCCTGGAGTCATATTTTCCTCCAGTAAAGGTTATTCGGTGAACTCATGCTGTACCTTGATGTTCTTTTTCTGACTCATAAGCGCGCACAATTTAATTCAACTCGGTGAATGTATGCTTTCTGGCAATTGCATATTTTACAATACACATTCAAAACAAAAACCTTTTGACAATGCTTAGCTAAGAACCTGGAAAGTGCCACTGTGCAAATGTGATAATGTTCTAAAGAGAGGATGTAATAGTTTAGCACTGACATGAACACAATCCTAATAAAATTCTGATTTATATTTCTTTATACAAATACCTCACAGGCTCCCATAGGAGTATTATGTTGAAGGTGTGAAGTATCAGTGACGCGCAGAAACCGAAACAAATAAAAAAGCAGCAACAACAACAGAAAAACAAACATAAGAACATATCTTTATACAGTAGTTCACACAATTTATGATACAACTCTACCATTAAATTTCTGATGAAGATGTCTGGTGTGTAAAACATATGGGGTGAAATGAATTTACAAGGCTATGTAAGCTGAAGAGAAAAATAAAGTAGAAGTGATATCCACTAGCGTGCAACAATTCAAGTCATAAAAGTAAAGACACTGAAGACTGCAATATTAAACAGATTCATACTTAAGGTTAAGACAGGAAATCTACGGAAATAAAAATTGATAATTCTTTTCTAAATGATTCTGGATTGCAAATCTTTGTAATGCAGTCAGGAAGGTGATTTTAATGAGCTATAGCACATGATAAGGCTGATCTGGTAAAGGGTCCCTGCAGCAATTTTTGTTGTACCTAAGAGTACCATATAGGCATAAAAGTATCTCTACAAGTGGTAAAGCATTACCATTTGTAGCTCTTTGGAGTTGTTCCCTTCTACTTGTATTTCGTGCGGCCATGGCTATGTCCCGCCTCTTTTGTTATGACATCATGTGGTGACGCAAAGATCGTCTACTTCCGGTTGATTTGAACCAACTCTGTTCCTGTGCTTATTTTCAATGCAGTTTTTCTTGTAAATGTGGTGCTGGTTGCCTCAAAATAAAGTTTATGTGTAGTGCTTGCATTTTCTATGGCATGCAGTCACTGCAATCTACTATTCCCTGCACAGACCGGCAGCACAAAAAGGTGAGCACTGTTTGCCATTGCTGCACCTATGTGCAGGTGACATAACCCCTCTGCATTCCACCGATGGCCATTGCCACTACACTATTTTTAACTTTTGTCGCATTGTTTCTCACCCCTCCCTTTCCTTAAAGCAGTCTCGGACCTCTACCATAGAGCCCAGCTTTCTGGAAGAAACTTCTTACTCCTATCCTTTCCTCGCACACACAAATGCATGTCTACAGACAACAGCTGCAGCAGATGATCTGCATTTTCAGGAGGAGAATGCATTTCATTTTTCAGCCACAATAATTACCGTGCATGTTTATGCCGTTTAGCAAACTTTCGAGAAAAAAATAATAATAAAGAAATAAAAAATACCGTGCATACAAAGCTTAGCGCAGTGGCATGCCTGAAGTAGTCCCGATGACATCATGTAAGCCAATCAGACTGCTCGCCCAAGTGACATCACTCACCCATTCTACGTAGAATGGGCAGAGGCAGGTGAAAACATGGGAAGCAGTGCTGCTGCAATCTGTAGCAATGCAGATGTTTAAAACCTAACAATAAATTACACAGTTTACGCAGAGCACCAGAATGCTTCTTGTAGTCGTTAATGATCAATGTGTAGCACGGTTCTGAATAGGTTCTGTGGTGACCAGATAGGTGATGGATATTTCAGTTGTGGGCCAACAAAGGTTGGTAAACTATACTGTAGAACCTCGTTGATATGATCCCGTTACGTACGATTTTCCGGTAACAATGTTCACGATCGGGAACTAAAGAAGACCCAATTGGGTTACGCTTGTTTTTTACCGGTTTATAGGTTCCCGGAAAACACGATCTTTCGCATCAACGTTCAGTAGATCGGCAAACTGCGATCGTATGATATGTTTTCCGGCCGCTAGATGCCATGTAAACAAGAAAATGCATGAGGCGCGCGTGATCGAGAGCAGTAGCCGCCCGCTGCAGCAGCATCGCCGCAATACTCACCCGCCCGTCTCACATGTAAACGCCGGCATGGCCTCAGTTTATTATTCTGTTATCAGCAAATCGCCTCCCGGGTCGTCGCACGCCGCATTCACAGCTATCGCCGCCAACCCTATTGCGATAAGCATCTTCACCTATCTGTTTTACAGTGCGTGGGGCGTAGTGCTGTTGGAAGCATACGGCACGCTTTTAGTAGGCGATAAGACAAACGCGCCAGAATTCCCCGCTGCAGGCAGCAAGATGTGAGCGTCGCTTTTCGCCCCGGTGGCATCCGGCGTCCCCTACCAGCTCGATTTCGTTTCGGTTTTCCGTCGTTGTCCTAAAACACTACGCAATAGGAAAACAACAAAACGCGTCTCGGGCCGCCGGAGCCCCACCAATTCGATACACGTCGACGTCTCGTGCCGCAACAATTTGTGCAACACTTCGCATTACGTAGATGTCAACTACAGTTGAGTCTCAAACTTTTTAGTTGCTTCGGATCGTATGTTTTCCCGGTTAGTACGTTTCCACCGCGTTTTTTTCAATAACGTATGAACGAGGTTCTACTGTATATTGGAAGTAACAATTGTTCTGTGCAGACTACGTTCTAAATAGCTGAGTGTATGTGATGCTGTTGCAGTAATTTTTCTGATACTTCTTCTTTCTGGGGTTTTACATGCCAAAACCAGTTCTGATTATGAGGCACGCCGTAGTGGAGGGCTCCGGATTAGTTTTGGCCACCTGGGGTTCTTTATTGAGCACTAAAACGCAAGCACACGGGCGTTTTTGCATTTCGCCTCCATCGAAATGCGGCCGCCGCAGCCGGGATTCGTTGACCACAACAGGGTTGATGCAAGACAAATACCTAAATATTTATATGATGATGTGGTAATAACCAGATCGTGATTAAACAGATATGTGCAGACAAAAAAAATTGGCTGAGGTTTAACTCTTGTAAACCTAGTTATCACGAGCAAAAAGTCTGTTTGGCTTGGTTTTGCAAAGACTATGCACACAGTGTTTCATTAATGCACGCTTCCGCACTTGGTAAGCTTCTCTATAACATGCTAATCTGGTCTCCTTTTGCTCCGTTGTTTCAGCAGCCAACTTTGCCTTTGCTTGAGATTTCGCAGCCTGCCGTCTAGCTATATCTACTGGATGATTGGATTCAGCCTGTCGTTTGTGCTGAAGCGCACGCACAGACAGTCCAGCCGGTGCGCCATCCATGGCGAGACTGAGGGACCAAGTGCCAGCGAAGCAGCCGTCAAACCCTCGCCTAGTCACGTGGTACTGCAGCGGCGAGGCTCCAAGCGAGTGCAGCTGCGATGCCTCTTTGCAGCAGATCACGTGGCACGATGTCACACCTGCCACACTTGCGCTCCGGCAGCTCACACTCCGGCGAATCAAGGTCATTGCGACACGATGAATGACCTTGCGAGACATGGCGTAGTAGAGCTTTCGCTCTAATAATGTTTACAGCTGAATGTTATTTACACTTCTCTAAGCTAAATAACATTTGCCATAGTTGTCACCACTGCATAATTTTATAGAGATCTTCTTGAAGAGCTAAATGATCGTCAGGTGTGTGAATTTTGCAATAAATAATGCCACTTGTCGGCAAACAATCGATTGCTGATATGCCAGATAGAAGGTCATTGATGCATATGAGAAACACTAACAGGCTGAATACGCTGCCCTGGAGGATGTTTTATCGCTCAAAGAAGAAGAATGGTCACCAGCAACAGTGAACTACTTCCAAAATGTTAGAAAGTTCCTAAACCATAAGAAAAGTCCAAGTGTAAAGATAAAATTACAGGCACACTGAGATGTCCAGCAATGCAAGACAATGATGGAGAAATAAGTATGAACTTCCAATACTATAGCATATAAATGCTTGCAGAAAGCTTACATGACAACTCTATTGATAATGTGTAACCTATTGCAAGAAACAAAAGGGCAGTTGGTTATTGCTAGCAACAGCGAACTAGCTTTTTCTTTTTCATGATAGGCTCTAAATAGAACTTGCATACAAAACCTCAGAGAATAAAATTAAAAAACTGACATTGTACAAACATAACTGTGTTACTTACCTCTGGCTTAACACCGTTGTGCTTCGATTTGCTCATTTTTTCCCAGTCCATAAGAACTGGCTCTCCAGTCTCCTTGTGGTACAGCTTGGTTCCCTCTTTTAGTGTACACCAAGCAAATACAAGAAATATCGATTAAAGACCATTTAAAGAAATAACATGAAAATATGCCGTAGGTGTTTTTGTTTTAGATAAATGTAATGTACTTAAGATCATGTGCCACAGTTTTTTGCTACTTTATCAAAATGAATACACACTGGAACTTACTCTGAGCTACCATATCACGAGGCAGGTATCGGCCAGTGCTGGAAAGCTTGAATGTTTCATTCACCACCATTCCATGCACGAGCATCCTGACAAATGGCTCTTTGGCTTCCGTCAAGCCCAGGCTATGACAGAAGTGGTTGATGAAGCGAGCATAATACAGGTGCATCACAGCTGGGTGACAAAAAAGCCATAAATCAGCATGATGAGAAAAAAAAAAAAAAAAGCAGTGAAATTAATTTTAGAAGCCTGTGCTTCCAAAACCAGTCATTGCTGCTGAACTTGCTTGATGAAACAGAAATGCCATCACTGTTTGCATAGAGACAATCTGCAACTTAGCAGATTGTCATCAGCAAAATTGCAATTAAATCATGCACAGTAAACATGTCTCTCTCTCTCTCTTACACACACATGCACACACACACACCACTACACACACACATGCACACACACATACACACACCAAAAAGCAATTGACATGTTGCTCCTGTTGAAGACAACAAGCTCATGAGTGCACTCCAAAGGAATGCAGTATGCAATTTTCTCAGTTAGAGACCCTTTCAACCTCAACAAGTGTCACAAAAGTTAAAAACCATATCAAACCTCAATGAATTATCTACTTCATTTATGAGTTGAGTGAGATGAGCAAAGCACTCTGATTGGGCTATTGCAGCCGGTTATATACTAATGCATTATCCTAATCAAGAGTTGCATATTTTTCAGGCCTACCTTATTTTTTTCAACAAGCACCATAGCCACAGCTGGAATATCTTTGTCCAATTTAGTGGCAGTGAAGCAGATAACACAGTGTTTATGAGAGTTAAAGGAGTGCCAACACAAATAGTTTGGCTTCTTTTTTATTTATGGATTGATGTTGACCAACTAGTAGTTTTGCTACTATAAGCTTTACTTGCTGGTGTGCAACAAATGAAAACATTACATCTTAATTTAACCAATTCAAAATGATCACTAAGAGCAGTGCGGCATGTGGCTTGACAAAAGCCTCATTGTTACATTGTGGAACCGGAGGTAGTGGTAATGTGGCACTACAAGCCCCTTACATGTGGGTCAGTCAGCCTGGTGTAGTGGTTGCAAGCCAAACCATGACTGTATTGCTGAAAGCTTTGTGCACACTACCATATTGGAACTTTCTTCTTTTTTGACTCTGCGCTACAGTATAAGGGTTGTCCTCTACTGCCACTTCTCTACGAACACGGAGCGCCTTGCTAAACCTCTCTTCCCTATTGTTGCATACTAACATGCTCAATTTTTAGCAACATGGTCAAAGTGTGGCCTGCAAGCAGAACATAATAACTATGGTTCAGCATTTATGGATTAATCCAATGAAATCTAACAAACACTTATACCCGTAAAAAAAAAAAAAAGATGAATGATTCGGATTTCTCCAAATAACTCCGAATTCCGAGATCCTCAGTTGTGATCACTTTACCGTGCCGTAACTACATTCACAGACAAAAGTGTGAGAAGCTGAAGGTGTTCGTTGTGACAACAAGCTCCTTGCACAACCTGCTCATCAAGTTGAGCTTCCTAAAATAAAATTCAGACAAACTGCTTTCAGCTATTAAGGAACTAGGGGCTGAGTCTGTGCCTGCAAGCTCCACTAAGTCAATGGAATAACACATCTATGACTACCTTTGTGCAGATGTCAACTGCATGTCTAATATTGTGGAGGAGAAGAGCTGTGAAATCATTACCAGTCTTCGAGGATACTACGCTTATGCTGCATAGAAATTGAGCCACACCATGCAGCAAAACATTCCTGTCTTACACTACACCAGTGAGTCATTCTGGTACCATGCTCAGATCATGAACCCAAACATGAAGGCGGAGCTGCCAGCACCGTTTGATATTGTTACGGGGAAAGAGAGGTTTAAATTATACTTACAGAATATTTACAACTGGCATATAAGGCATACAAGATGCAAAACCAGTCCGTGTGACATCAGAGAGCGTCGTCGTCTTCTGTGTTATCCTCAGCGTTGTCTCAAGCATTGCTTGGTAACATGACCCCCGTCGGCAAAAGCGCCGTCCCGGTGCTTGCTAGATCGCCCGAGTGGTATTGCTTAAGGCGTGTGACGTGGACGACATTGGTGAAAGATCGAGACGTTGTGGAATCAGGCGGCGTGATTTCATATGTGATGTCGGTCACTTGGCGCAAGACGCGGTACGGGCCAGAGTAAGGCGAAATCAACTTTTTGCAAAGGCCAACTCGCCGTGACGGTGTCCAAAGAAGGACCATATCACCAGGGTTGAAGTGGGAATCGCGGTGGCGGGCATCATAGAAGCATCGTTGCTTTTCCTGCGAAGCGGTAAGGTGCAGGGGTGCAATCTGGCAGGCCTCGACAGCTCGGAAGATTGCTTCACGAGTGTATTCTGATGACGAGTCAAGAACGGCGGGAATCAATGTGTCAAATGGCAGTGTAGTATTTCTTCCATACAGGAGATAAAACTGAGAAAAACCCGCAGAGTCATGTCGGGAGGAATTATAGGCAAATGTTACGAAGGGCAGAGCGGCGTCCCAGTCATGATGGTCAGCGGAAACATACATAGCAAGCATGTCTATGACAGTTCTGTTAAGACGCTCTGTGAGGCCGTTGGTCTGAGGGTGATGGGCCGTTGTCAACTTGTGTTTTGTAGCGCAGAAGTACAGGAGGTTCTGGACAACCTTCGATATGAAATAGCGGCCCCGGTCTGTGAGGAGCTTTCGAGAAGCACCGTGGTGAAGGATAATGTCTTCGAGCAGGAAGTCGGAAACGTCGGTTGCACAGCTAGTTGGACGCGCCCGGGTGATCGTGTACCGGGTCGTGTAGTCGGTAGCGACTGCTATCCACTTATTTCCGCTGACAGAGAGCGGGAAAGGGCCAAGAAGGTCAAGACCAACCCTAAAGAATGGCTCCGATGGTACGTCAAGGGGTTGAAGGCGGCCAGCTTGGAGTACTGCTGGTTTCTTGTGGCGCCGGCATTTTTCACAGAAAGCGATGTAACGGCAGACGGAATGGTAAATGCTGGGCCAAAAGAAGCGATGTCGAACACGGTCATACGTCCTAGAGAATCCGAGGTGACCGGCGGCAGGAGTGTCATGTAGCTGTGTGAGGACAGTTTGACGCATGAATGCAGGAATAACCAAGAGCAGTTCAGGACCGACGGGGTGCATGTTGTAGCGGTACAAGATGCCATCCTGCAGCACAAACATACGCAGAGAAGGGGAAGGTGTTTCAGAAGTCAGCCGGAGAATGACGGCTTGCAAGTAGAGGCCACGGCGTTGCTCATCTCCAATGTTCTGAAATGCCGTAAGCGACAGCACGCAGGTATACTCGCAACTGTTGGGAAGCTCCGGTGGGTCTACTGGATGGCGCGACAAGGAATCAGCATCTTCATGCAATCGGCTGCTTTTATGCACAACTGTGTATGAGTACTCTTGGAGTCGTAGAGCCCACTGACCCAGACGGCCAGTAGGATCCTTTAGGGATGAAAGCCAGCATAAGGCATGATGGTCTGTGATAACTGTGAACGGCCGGCCGTACAAGTAGGGGCGAAATTTACCCACTGCCCAAACGAGGGCAAGGCACTCGCGTTCAGTAATGGAATAATTACGCTCTGCTTGGGACAGAAGAAGGCTAGTGTACGCAATAACACAGTCGCAACCTTGCTGGCGCTGAGCCAAAACAGCGTCGATTCCATGACCGCTGGCATCGGTTCGAACTTCTATTGGAGCGGTCACCCAAAATGGGCTAGAACTGGCGGTGAAGTGAGCCACACAATAAGCTCAGCGAACGCAGTAGCTTGTTCTGGGCCCCAGACAAAAACAGCGTCTTTCTTGAGAAGCTCTGTAATAGGACGTGCAATGTTAGCGAAATTGCGTACGAACTGGCGGAAGTATGAGTAGAGGCCCACACAGCTTCGAACGTCGGTGGCACAAGTCAGCACAGGGAAATTCTTGACGGCGTGAACTTTCTCTGGATCGGGGTGGACGCCGGAAGAATCGACGAGGTGTCCGAGCACAGTTAGTTGCCGGCGGCCGAAGTGGCATTTTGATGAATTAAGCTGAAGCCCAGCCTTGCGGAAAACAGAAAGGATTGTCGAAAGACGCTCGAGGTGTGTGCCAAAAGTTGGTGAAGAAACAATAACATCATTGAGGTAGCACAGGCCTTCACTTAAAACCGTGAAGGTGAGCGTCCATCATAAGTTCAAATGTAGCCGGGGCATTGCATAAACCGAATGGCATCATTTTAAACTGATAGAGGCCATCAGGTGTATAAAAGCGGTCTTTTCACGGCCCACGTCGTCAACTGCAATCTGCCAGTATCCGGACGCGAAGGTCTATCGAAGAACAATATTTGGCACTATGTAAACAATCGAGAGCGTCATCTATTCGCGGTAGGGGATACAGGTCTTTTTTTGTTACTTTGTTGAGATGGCGATAGTCGACGCAGAAGCGCCAGCTGTCATCTTTCTTTCGCACGAGCACAACTGGAGAAGCCCAAGGGCTGCTAGAAGGCTCAATGATATCTCGGGCAAGCATCTTGTCGACTTCCTTCTGTATGACTTGGCGTTCAGTATGGGAGACGTGGTAGGGCCGTCGGTGTATTGGGCTAGCATCGCCGGTGTGTATCTGATGTTTCACAACGGACGTTTCACCCAGTGGCTGGTCATCGAGATCGAAAATATCCCGGTACGAGGCAAGAAGGCATCCAAGTGCGTCCGCACGGTGGGCCAGAAGGTCAGGAGCGATCAGTGTCGCGAGAGGTTCTAAATCTCGAGTTGTAGGGCATGAACGAGCAGGGTTAGACGACACAGTATCACCAGATAAGGCAGAAATATGGTAGTCGGAAGCCGGGGCCAAGGTTGCAAGGATATGCCCCGAGGTAACACTTGAGGACAGAGGCCAAAGGTGGATCGGGTGAAACGGCAATTTAGGTCACGGCAATTTAGGTCACGGCTCGGCAAGGTAGGCGAACGTAATCGGTTGAACATAGTCGACTGGGCGTAGGATCAGGAGGGTCAATGGCATACGATAGGGCGAGTTGGACAACACCCATAGAGCAGTCAATAATGGCTGAATGTGCCGACAGAAAATCAAGGCCTAAGATGATTTCATGTGGGCACTGCTCCATGACATAAAACAAAACAGACTTATGGTGTCCGGCTACGGTGACACGGGCGGCGCACATCCCAGTGACAGCTGGAGTTCCACCATCGGCTATGTGGACAACGACGAGCGGGGCAGGAGTTAGGACTTTCTTTAGGCATGTACAGAGGTTCGAGTTCATAACCGATATCTATGCTCTTGTGTCAATAAGTGCTGTTACAGATATACCGTCCATGTCCACGTTGATGAGGTTGTGATGGCCAGGCAGTGTAAGCAGAGGAACTTCGGCTCGGGTCTTCATGGCAGGCTCACCTCTCGGAGCTGCGCCCATTAGTTTTCTGAGGAGCGGCGGCAGTAAGAAGGCGACGGAGAGCGACGAGGCAGAGGCGAGCGGGAAAGACGTGGTCGTGGCGAAGAGGAACGGTTTGGTCATGCAGGCAGAGATGTTGGCGCGTTGTCTTCTTCAATGTGTGTTGGCGGGCGGGGACTGCCAGGCGGGCGCCGGGTATTTCGATAGCGCGCCCAAGGCTGCGAGTTCCAAGAACTGCTGGTGAGAAATATGTCCGACGTGTCCACAGCAGAAGCAGATAGGCCTGTCATCAGAGGTGCGCCATTCGTCCGGGTTTTGATAAGGAGGACGAGCGTACGAACTTCGTGGCAGAGCGGGTATGCCGGGTGAACGGTAGTCGCGTCTGTGGACTGGGCTAAGTGTGTGGAATCTGACATTGGCCAACTCTTGCCGTACAACGGTCTGAATAAGAGATATTGTTGCTTGGGAATCGTCTGGGGCGCGAATCTGGGAAGGAACTGGAGATGCAGCTTCAATCTCCCAGTGGACGATGCGCACAATACTGTCTGATGCAGCCGGCACGGGTGGGAGACGGAGGTCCTCGCAGGTAGATGTTGCAGCTGTATTAGGAAGGCGAGAAAAGTTGTGAGCAATACGACGGCTTTTGGCTTCTTCGAAGCGGCGGCATTCAGAAATGATGTCCTGCAGTGTCGAAGAATTCTTGAAAACGAGACTGAACGCGTCATCCGCGATGCCTTTGAGCATGTGTCCGACCTTTTCCACTTCCGGCATCTTCTCGTCAACATTGCGACAAAGCGCAAGCACGTCCTGAATATAAGTCACATAGGACTCCGTGGAAGTCTGAGCTCGGCAAGCAAGGTCTATCTGCACGGCATGCCGGCGGCCAACAGTCTTTCCAAACAAATCAGTGAGCTTTTGTTTGCACAAGTCCCAGCTGGTGAGCTCCTCTTTGTGGGTCTCAAACCGAACGCGTGCCGTTCCCGCGAGGTAAAAGAGCAGGTTAGCGAGCATGACGGTCTGGTCCCAGTGATTGCTCACGCTCACCCGTTCGTAGAGCTGAAGCCAATCTTCGACATCGGTGTTATCCATTCTGGAAAAGGTGCCAGGGTCGCGCGGTTGTGCCAGGATGATGATGGGCGCGATTGGCGACGAGCCCAAAGCATTCTCGCCTTGAGCTGGCATGGCCGATGCAGCCAAGGAGCGCCCGCTGTGTCAATTCGTTGTGCGTCTGGGATACCCCGCACTTTCCACCAAAATGTTACGGGGAAAGAGAGGTTTAAATTATATTTACAGAATATTTACAACTGGCATAAAAGGCATACAAGCTGCAAAACCAGTCCGCGTGACATCAGAGAGCGTCGTTGTCTTCTGTGTTATCCTCAGCGTTGTCTCGAGCATTGCTTGGTAACAATATGTATAAGCAGTTATTTTCTTCCATTTTACCACTGGAGTATGACAATACCTTGCTTGGAAGAGATTTCTTAGAATATCGGGTGTACACTTTTGATGAGATCGTTGAGCCCGTAGTTTTCTGGAGCCCCAAACTGGCTCGTCCTTTCACGTACTGCGTTGGACCTACTAGTTTTTTCTGCATCCTGTGCGAATACCGAGAGGACATTCTTGATGTTTAGTTCCATAGATAAGAAAAAGCACACTGTAATCACAGATTCCAACATTGGTAAATACGCATGTATATATTACAGTAAATTGTAATGGCAATAAACCATACTGCTATTTGTAAATGTTGACTGCAAATAAATGTTCCTATGGCTGTACTGCTTTTTTTTACGTCTGCTTTTACTGCAAACAAGGTTGTTTTTCAGGTATTGGCAAAACTAGAAGGTGAATAATGCTAAACAGACCGAAAAACTCAGAATTTCCTTGCACCATAATATATAGAAAGCTCCGATAAAATCAGATTTCTGCAGAAAACGACTGCAAAATACACCCTCCAACTTTGCCCTAAAATAAACTCTGAAAATGTAGAAAGCTTGTAATAACACATGACCAACACCCCTGATTTCCATAATGTAATGAGGAGTCCTGCTGCAAGCTTAAAGCCTCAAAAATAAAACATAACTGATGCCAACCAAGGTGAACTTTGGTGGGGATCAGTTCTGTTTTCTTTATGATTCTTCACAACCCGTCCTAATTTCACCGGACTCTTGACTTTATTAACCCTTTAACGCCGGTTGTCGCGAATTTGCGACTATTTTCTGCAGTTTTGTGAACATAAAGAGAGTCAGTTCATGCTTCCAAAAGTTTCATCTTATCGTTTAGATCCTAGAGATTAAAATTACACCACCAGTCTGTAGCCTGCATAAGCTCTGACAGCACCGGACATTTGTCAGGCGTAACAGCACATGCCAACCATGGAAGCGACCAGGGTGCAAGGACAGACAGTACTTTATGTGCACAAAGCACAATGTGCACCTTTGTCTAAACAAAAGTGTCAACTTCTTTCAGTATTTTCACCAGCCATAGGTTACCAGAAAAAATCAGGTCACCCATTTGTTAAATATGCAGTCATATTAGTGCAAAATAATCAGTTTTACGCAAGTTGAGCCAGGCTGCCTCAGACTCTTTTTTTTTTCTTGTGATATGTGTGCAACATACCCAAAATTTTATTGACCCTTTTCCCGGTGCTCCCGTGGGCGCTGCCATATTTGATCACGTGGTGACGCGTCCATTGCTTGCCTCAACTTGCCTCAGCTGCCTCCGTGTTTACAATGCAAGCATGTGACGCCGGTGCGGCGCAGCAAACCTCCATTTCGACGCATATCGTAGACGGTGACTCTGTGGACGACACTAAGCTTTGGGCACAGCTTTAGAGGACATGTAAGTGCTTTAGGAGCTCATTACGCCTTGTCCAAACGGTGCAAGCAGCGTATACGGTGCTTGTACTAAAAGCGAAGCTAGAAGTGTATTTCAAGCTGTACAAACTTTCCGCTTATGAATTAAATCAGGATAACTGTGCTTGTTCTTTATTTGGCAAACATTTTGAAGCAACGGCTTGTCATGTTTATGACTCAGTAAAGTTCCTCGGTTCCTAGGCGCGGCCACTATTTGATAGTTTACTTTCAGCCTAATCGCTCGCAGGTGTGCTCTGCTGCGATAGGTTTGTTCTTGCGGCACATGAAGCTTGGAATGCAAATGTTCTGTACATTGTGGTAGCTTGTAGCAGAGTCATATTATCGCTAGTCCCTCGCTTACTCTGTGGACCGCCACCAAACGTTCAGCTTTCAACATTCGTGTCTTGTCGGTGTAGTCGCCGTCACTGATGCTTCGGCACATTGATTCAAGTGTGCGCCCATTCACTTATTATTGATATGTTGGCAATAGGGTGGGTGTAAGTTTGCGTGCGAGTAGGGGTAGATGTGCTTACATAAATAATGTGCGAGAAACTTACTATGCCAGTAAGTGGCGTTACTTCCTTTTGTAACGAGCGGTACTGACGTTGCAGAGTTGAAGTCCTTTCTTTGGAGGTTAGCTATACAGTGCTGGTGGATGAATTATCTTTTTTATCCTCGAGCAAAGCCGTGCGTCGCGAAGGGCCGGCAACATAGACAGTCCTTATGTAGCAGCGGCTACACGGGTTGATTCCATTCCTTAATATGCGAATCACTATTTTTGTGGCTAACTACTGCACACGTCTTCCTTTTATCGTTACACATTTTGCAGCATAAATTGGGCACAGTACATTAGCGAACACCCACTTGCATTTCCGACAGCTGATCGCACAGTAGCAGGGCAGAAGCAGTAGTGGTTTCGTATTCGTGCGCATTTGCTGAGGCAACGTATGGCGCGCTGCCAAAAGCGCCATCTCGTTCCTCTAGAGCAAACTGCTCCGCAAAAAGGGTCATTAGAAAATTCAGTCTTCACACAAAATATTGGTTGCATTTGATTACGCAGGCTAAACGAAGTTAAAACACCTGGAACAACTTTTTGTGACGTGCCTTTACTAATTCCATGCATTCAAGGGTTAAAAGGCTCACACTTGGTGCACATTTTGAATTGATCCAATTAAAAGGTTACGTATATAATTAATTTGTTGCAATCTTGGGGAGATGAGGCCCCATACCATGGTTATGAAGTACTTCCTGATAAGGTGAAAAAAGCTAGACACAAAATTATGTGTTGGTACTCCTTCAAAATTTCTAACTGGCAACATTATTTCACAGCTGTGCTTTTCAGAGATAGCAGCTAGACAGCTCTCAAACCTGGCCAGAAGTTACCATTGGATATCATGAGCAAGGAAAGCAAACTTACTCTTACAGCTGTCTAGTGAGATGCTAACATTACCCCCCTTATAACCTTATAAAATAGGTTATAACATGACTAAAGAAACAGGTATGTGCTGTGTAAAAGGCATATGTTTCACTTAATCATTATCCTTTCTTTTCTTAAAAAAAAAAATGTGTAGCACCTATTCATGATGGGCTTGCAATTCGGATGAAATCACAGTTATTCAGCCATAATAAGCTATACGTATTAAAACTGTAAACCAAGCAAGTTGGTACGCATTCATCTTTTGGTTCATGCAGCGCTCGCAAAGACGGCAGAAAAACATACATTGGCAAGAGTGGAAGATGCATCAATGTCAGAAAATGAGAACACCAATGTTCACTTGTCTCTTGGCGCTCATTGCCGTGAATGCGGCTGTGCACATATTTTTGAGGACACAATGGTCCTTTGATGCCTCAGACAGCAGCTCGCAAGGGAAGTAGTCAAGGCTTTCCATATCAGATGGAAAGGAGATGGGTGTGTTAGCCTGCTGTCCATCACGCTAATCATGCTATTTCACACCTCAGACAGCAGCTTGCAAGGGAAGTAATCGAGGCTTTTCATAGCTGACGGAAAGGAGATGGGTGTGTTAGCCTGCCATCCATCGCCCCGAGTGAAATTGAGTTTAGGTATCTCATTAGCACATGTAAATTATGATCACCGTGATAAGGCAGTCATGCATTCATGTACAATGTTTTGGGTGTCGTATCTTTCTGTTCTTCTGCTAATGTTGTTGTATGCATATATATACAAATGCTTTCTAATAAAAAAAAGATTGTTGTGAGTCAGCGAATGTCCAGTGCATTTCTTTTCCTTGTCCCCGTCTTTGTGAGCACTGCACGAACCGAAAGATGAAAGCTATACGTAGATACTTCAAGCAGCTTCTCACCATGCTCAAGGCCACCAATGTAGAGGTCAACAGGCATTAATTCATGTGAAACGGCTGGATCAACAATGTTCTGCTCATTCTTTGGGTCAAGAAAGCGCAGGTAATACCAGGAACTGTCAACAAATGTGTCCATGGTGTCTGTCTCACGTGTTGCTGGCCCATGACACCTGTGTTATAGATATTCAATTTAGGAGCATCAATCAGTTAGGATTAGAAAAACTGCATTTATAAAGATACAAAGAAAGACGATGCACAGTACTTTAACAATTTCGTGTTGCTTATAAAACAAGCTCACATAAATATGGCTTTATGTGCAACATGGTCCGCAATAATGTAATTACAACTGCAGCACTGATTACAGCTCAGGTTTCAAATGAAGGCCTGCAGACTAATCTTTCTTCAAGTGGTGTGCACTGAGTGTGTCATACTGGCCACTTTTGTCTGACAATATAAAACAAACAATTTTACTGGCCTGAATACTAAAATTACACTTAACATTTGTTGGGAAGTTTAGGCAGACAGAATACACTATTTTCAGAAGAACCCTGACCCTGAGTGACTTTTCAGGGTTTCACAATATCCACCATAGCCCACAATGAACGCTCATTAGAAATAATCACCCAAATTGTTATAGAAAGGGGGATCATGATTATGACGACCTCGCCTACCATGAATATCTCAGAAAATCCAAGTAACACAAATTATATAAAAACATTTTATTATGCAAGTAAAGGATATTCGGCACACGGTAAAAATTGAGTGGTATAGTATGTGGCGTGCCTAATTTCTTACAGCCCATAACTACCATACCTGCAACATAGTGAATGGGCATATACTGAATGCCTCTGCAATGACAAATTCAGTATAATGGCTTAAAAGAAAGAACAATAAACTGATATAAGCGACAGTGATAAACTGCAAGGTGCTGTAAAGAAGTTATGTACCAATGCAGACTTAGAAATTTTTTTGCCATGACTCGTATTATTTTATGCAAGTTGTCCTAGGACGCCAGACGTGATGTTAGGCAAACTGGGCCATAACATGCTATTTCTAAGCATGAATTGAATAAACTTGAATGAAATGTAAACAGTAACTTACTGGTAATTATTGCGTGATAATTCAAAACAAGTACATTATACAAGTTCATTCCAGTTTGTTTTTTACAGACTGGAGCACCTTGACATATTTTGAAAGTTTTGATGCATAGATTCATGAATATTGCTACTGTTTCAGAGAAGCCATAGCTGTTCATTATATACAAAAGGCCAAAGACCTGGGACATGGAGTGCTGAGCCAGTCATGGGCACCACACAATGGTGAAACACCTTCCTTGGTTACCTTGTCCAAAGCAGGTAGCTCAACTGGAAGTTGCTCATATGGTACGGGAACAACCTGCAAAATCATTGCCATGCCTAAAACATTCCTTTAGACCACCATTCATCATCTCTAAAGAAGACGTTGCAACTTGTCTACATGGCTCACATTTCTTCAAATACGGTACTTTTAAAAGCATTGCACATATTTTTGGTAGATTCTATCCTGGTTTAGCTAATGCGATGCTATTGTCTCTGAAACACTAGTATCGGTGTTATTCCCTTTTACATGTCACTCAACGTCTTGCCCACTTTCCATTTCCATGCTCAGAGCTCATACATGAGGGACGAATAACACTAGTATCGGTGTTATTCCCTTTTACATGTCACTCAACGTCTTGCCCACTTTCCATTTTCATGCTCAGAGCTCATACATGAGGGACGATAGTGCCATAAGAAACACTAGTATCTTCCATCTGGATTGCAACCAGCAGAAAAAGAAAGGGTTGAGCCACCACTTGCCTATGCATGATGTTTTTGAATAAGAGAAAAAGTCCTCAATATATAGCTCAAATATAGCAATGATGACAAGCAATTTAAAGTGTAGGCAACATTTATTTATATTAGTAGCACAATTTATATACTGGGTATTTCAGTGAAAAGAATAGAGTACCATATTTTCCAGTGTATAAGTCCTGAATTTTTCGTCAGTGCGACTTATGTACGTTTTTTTTCTTTCTTTCTTCCTTCCCCCCTAAGATACAGTGCGCGCTGCTGCGCAAACTACGCAGTTGTTACCAGAGTACAAGCCACTCCCGCTCCCTCCTGCGCTGCCTTCCTGCTTTCCTCCCTTGTGCGTGATTCGGCTCACCATCGCACGCTTTCACTCACACATAAGGCATACGGCGCGCGGAGAGGATATTATCGCTCTTGGACTTCATACGGAACATCGCGGCGACCACGACTGCAGAAATTCGCCTGCGCTGTTCATATCATTACTATCGCAACTATGTAGGAATGACACCCATACGCTTGCGTGTGACCCACGATCACGAAGTGAAATGTCACTCATTTTTTTTTAAATTGCTTACCGAACAAAAAGGTGCGTCTTATGCGCCGGTGTAACTTATATACGCTTTTATTTATTTATTTTTTTCGGAAAAACTGACATTTTGAGGGGGGTGTGACTTATAGCCCGGAAAATACGATAATTCTTAAAAGAGGTGCAGCAGAGATAAAGATGTTATTTCTTCAGCCACAGATTATTCATGCGAGCAGACATTAGAAATTGTGTAATAATAGGTGATGAATTGTTCCGCTAAACATATCTAATGAACTCCTAATCAATTACTTTAAAAAACATGCTGACATTTCAAAACTGAAGCAAGTCAGTGCTCAAGGCAAATTAAATCAGTGGGTACCTTAAGTCTAGCACCACATTTATCCAAAAACTTGCAGTGGAGTACACTGGCATCTTCACTCATTATTTTCCCAATGAGCTGGACTGTGGGACATAAGTGGAACGAAAATGTATTTCATGGAAGATATTGAGGTCACATATCTTGAGATTGATAGTTGTTTCGGTATTCCTACGAGAAGGACATGCCTTGAGTACTGACCTGCTTCAATTCTGCAATTGCAACATATTTAAGCTAATTAAAATATTATTCAATAATACACAATCACCATGCAGTTGACTGCAGCTCATCTCTTTTGGTAATGGCACTGCCACACTCAAGTGTTAAAACTGCCAGACAGCAGCAGCCCTATTCTTGTCCTGCTAGGCCCGGGTTAGGCCAGTGACTGCATTAGCAGTTTATGATTGGATGATCCTAGACTCACTCTTGGCTTTCACTTCACGCCTCTAAAAATGCTCCACTTTTCTCATTCCACCAAATAAGCCCTTGAGCCAACCCTAAATAAAGCATTTTTATCATAATCTTTAATTGACTGCTTTTATGAATTTGTATAATGCTGAAAAATCAGGCATAGTCCAGTCTGAACACAAGTGCCTCTCCGTAAGACAAGATGTAGCAGAACAATGCAAATGCAGAGCGGTTACATGAAGCATCGCAGGGAAAGTGCTTGATTTAGTGTTAAGTGCTCACCCCACAAGCTGTGCAGTGTATGATGGGGATGGGCGTACCCCAGTAGCGTTGCCTCGAGATAAGCCAATCCTTGAGGTGACTACTGCAAGGGTAGCCGCCCCGGCCCTGCTGCTGTGCCTGCTGGCACACTTGCAATCGTGCAGCCTTGGCAGACAGGCCTGTCAGCTGCCACAGAACAAAGACAGTGTGAAATGGTAAACAAGATAAGCTTTTAACAAAATCACAACTGCATGCCTGCAACTGCATGCCAAAAAAAAAAAAAAGAACTTTCATTTGCTAGCCTTTGGATATGGACATTGCTGAAAAAAAAAAAAGTGTTAATTCTGTGCTGTGTTTATTTATGAGGATCATGCCTGTTTTTTGTTTTTTTTTTCTGCACAAAATATATGATGATGCATCATGCCTCAAGCTGATGCACGTGCCATTTCTTATGCATTGTAGGGTAGAAACTGTTTTATAAGACTATGGTGGCAGGCCAGGTGTTCTGTTTCGGCCGGGCTTGCTACACTGGGCAATTAGCAGGCACAGCCAGAAGTTTCCTGGGGTTTTTGTAAACAATGAAATTGCATATCACAAAAAGGATGCTGCAATCAGACTTACCCACCTATTTAAATAATGGGCTCTGATCAAGCAGTGGACATGATTGATAAGAAAATTTGCAATGTGTTGTAAGTTGCAAAACTTATTTGAACTGACGTCATGCTCACAGCTTGACAATGACCATAAGAACAACCCAGCTGCCATGTCTATTGCTTAATGTTTTTGCAACTGCCACTGAATTTAGTTTTTTATGTCTTTTTGATCTATAAACCACTCTATCGTATTTGAGCAGTTGACACTAATATGTTACTTTAATTTACACACGCATGTTTGCAATGGTGCAGGTCACTAGTGGGTCACAGTGTATTTCCCCTGTGCACCTTTGAAAATACAGGTCCTTCTTTTAGTGTGGAAGCGTAATCTTAGTGAAAGTCAGCACAGGTGAAAAATTCTTGATGCTTCTGATTGCAAGTGCAGTGGCGCTACTGCTCTGGAGATGAAGAAAGAGGAAAAAGTGCATGGCCCACTGGCGAGTCGCAACACACCTGTCATGACACACAGGAATTGAGACCTCGAACAGTGCTACCACAGTGACCATGTTAAATAGACAGATACTGTTATTTGCATGAATATGATGCACGGAGGGCCTTTGAAGCCCTTGGAACATGTAACAATTGTAACACAAAACAATGATGCATGATGTAGCTGTATTCATGATGTGGTGAGCAATCTGCTGTGGCATGACTGCACTAGCAGGGAAATGCATGCAGCACAATGTGCACCATAAGAATTGGCAAACGGCAACATTTCCCATTGCAGAGCAAACTGGCCTACTCATATGCCAGGGTACATGCACATATGCATTGCTGCACACACGCCTCACCCATCAAATTACTGTATAGACTTGTGTAAGGGCCGCACCGGTGTAAGGGCCACACCTCCAACTTGGCAGCCCAAAATATTTAGAAAAAACATTTCAACGGAGAAGCAATCGCATTTGGTGCTCCGATACCGCGCGCAAGCATCAGTGACTTTTCACGTGCTGAGTACTTCCGCATGCTGCTACTAGATGGCGAGAGCCGTAGTGTACACAAGATCCGGGGTGTGCACAAGTCACCGGCTGCACTGGCACCATTTTGACCAAAAGGTTCAGTCCCGTGTAAGGGCCGCACCTTGTCAAAATTGCGAAAAAAAAAAAAAAAGAACGGCCCTTACACGAGTCTATATGGTATGTTAAAACATTTGAACAGAAATAAGACACAGTGCACTGAGGTGCCAGATGTATATGCACCAGGTCAGCTGCAGTTGTAAAGTGAGGCCATGCCAATGTGCTCTGCTGTGGTGCAAGGAGTTCAAAACTTTGCACTTTTAGAGAACCTCAACAGCCTTCATGGTGCTGAGGAACCTTCACATCCATGCACATTCCCTTTCCAATGTTTACATTTGCATGGCCTCTTCACAAAAGTTCATAGTGAGTCAATCAAAGAGCAATACAGGGTGTATTATACACAAATGAGGACAACATTGCACATACAACAAAATTTGCCTCTTTGCCACTTAGGGTTGGCACCAAGTTGCGTGCCGTACAGTCAACCCTCAATTCAACAAAACCATGCTTGTAGTCGAACACTTAAAATTTTGTTAGACTCTGATAGAGGTCTACATGGTTTAGCAGTGAAAGTGATTGCATAAGCTCCAACTACAATCCTGTAGGCTACGATGTTGTGAATGAATATATTTAAATAGGAGTCTGCCAGAATTTCGAGTGTCAATTA
Source organism: Dermacentor silvarum (assembly GCF_013339745.2). Taxonomy (NCBI): domain Eukaryota; kingdom Metazoa; phylum Arthropoda; class Arachnida; order Ixodida; family Ixodidae; genus Dermacentor; species Dermacentor silvarum. The sequence goes on along the minus strand of NC_051154.1, from coordinate 106,453,287 downwards.
CACTGACGTATAACCAAACTCATGAGGCATGTGAGTTTGACAACAGCTTGAGCAGCACCACTGTGGCAGAAGGGTGACGCTTGCAATGTCTATGGTGCAGCATGTTGTCTTTAATCTCAAAGGTCATTGCTTAAAGGGCGCCTCTGGCAGTTTTTTCATCATGTCAGAGAAGTAGCTGTTTTACGCTTCTCTGTCCCTCCTGTCTTACGTGAAATAGTTCAATTCGCACAACAATGCAGTAATAAGTTTAAATATGCAACATGACATCGAAAAAGAAACTGGACCTGGCAGCCCACAGAGCCGCCTCTAGTGACGTCAGTGGTGACGTTAAAGCAGGAACAGGAACATCAGCAGCGACATCTCTGGACAAGTTGAACTGCAATGAATTCCATGTTCCTGTGTTGTCATGACACTTCTTGGAATAAAAATCCCTAAAAAATCATTTTATGAAGATGCTGCTGCTGAAACCTTTATGCCTGCAAATAAGTTTGACACAGTCACTTACAGCAATAACAGAGCAGGGTTTCCTGCACATATTGTTTATAGACAGCTCCTTGAGATGTCACCACCAGTGCTACTGCTCCTATGTTGCCGTCATGAGCAGCAAGCATAGGGTGGTCAGTATAAATCATCCATTCGAAGGGCATGGATCATGAGTGTGTATGCCAATCTTAAATTTTGAAAGAACTACTTGACTCTCAGTCATGCCATTTCGTGCACATAACCAAAGTGCCCAGGAGAATGTATGATACAAATTTCACTTAGAACCATACACCAAAAAAAATAATCAGAGTTGCCCTTTTTTAAGACTGAGAAAGCCATAATAATGCCTCACCATACACAGCACTGCAATTTAGCCGGTTGCAAAACTCAGCAATGCTGCCTGCGAAACTCCTAGGCCTTGGGGAAACCAGTTTTGGAACCTTTGCTGTATTGGATTGGGTCACTGAACTTGGTGTCTTAAGTGCCATTGCTACAAGTCCTTTTTATTACGTCGAGTTGCACTTTTGCCATTTGCCAGACCAACACTTCCTGCCATCAAGAGGCTGGTTCTCCCACAAAGTTTAGTTGCCTCTGATGACTGAGCTGACTATACACACACACACATGCACATCACATATATGTGATGCATACAATGCATTATGAATTGTACATGTAATTTCACATTATATTCAGGAAAATATAGTGTTATTGGAAGGCTCTGAACACATGAAACCAAAAATAACTGTGTTACTAGCAGTAATTAGGCACTTAATGTCCAAAATTCAAAATAAAGAGTTGCTAGGCATGTTGAGAAATAGTTCAATTAGGCATTTTTGACGAGTTAAGTTCGCACAGTTTTCAAGGCCTCAAAAGAAAGCCTCTGAAATACTGTATTTTCTGGTTATAAGACGGGCCTTCTTTCTGAATTTTTCGTCGGTGCGTCTTATAGAACGGTGCGACTTATGTACGTTTTTTTTTTTTTCCCCTGAAAAACTGCCGTCAAAATCGGATTCGTTGGTATGGCCATGCGAGAGGCGCTGTTTGACTTAATTGCTACGAGTTCTGTGCGCGCGCTATCGAGGTGCCAGGGTTCTTCTCGTGAAAGAGTTCCCGAGCGCCGTGCGAGAAGGACGGAGCAGCTACACAAGCGGCAGCAGGCCGACCTAAAATCCCTATATAAGAAAAGTACCGCTATCCTTTTATCACCGCCGCTTCTCTCTCTCCTGTATCTCCGATTGGACGAAGATAGCGCGTGCTTTCACTTCTTTATATTTTTTTTTCCGCCTCAGAGCCATGTTGAAAGTCACTCTGCGCAGCCGCAGAGCCGCAGTCGCTGGCAGCGGCGGCGGCGCACACCCGGCCTGAAAGCTTCAACGTGGACTTTCTAGGGGCGCCACCGTCGACTTGCTTTCACAAGCAAAAAGTAAGATAAAAACAAGCACTTCAGGAGAGGAGACGGTGGAGGAAAGAGTAGATGGCAGTACTTTTACTATATAGGGACTTTAGGCCGACCACGAGTCGAGCGACCCCGTAGTAGTCGCATCTGCAGATCGCCGTCAAGATATGGCGTGAGCCACTGCGCAAACTACGCACTTGCTAACCGAGCACAAGCCGCTTCCCCTCCTTCCCGCGCTGCCTTCCCACTTTCCTTCATTGTGCGCGATTTGGCTCACCATCGCACGCTTTCACTCGCACATACAGCATACGGCGCGCGGGACGATGTCATCGCCCTTGGACTTTACACACAACATCTCGGCAACCACGACGCCAGAAATGCACCTGGAGTGTCCGTATCGTTGCTATTGCATTAAATATATGGCACCCATACGCTTGCGCGTGACCCGCGTTCACGGAGCGAAATGTCGCAAATTTTGTATTGTGATAGCAATTATATGGACACTTCAAGCGGATTTCTGCCAATGTCGTCGCCCTCGCCGTTAGGTTCCGTATAAAGTCCAAGTCGATAAAATCGTCGCTGCGCACCGTATGTGCGAGTGAAAGCTCGCGTGGGACGCGCACTATCACGGAGAGCGAACTCACGGCGGAGAGCAAACGCGACTTCCATCGCGCGAAACGCCGTGGGGGTATGGGAGGGAGGGAGGGAGGGAGGGAGGGAGGGAGGGAGGGGGGCGACGCTGTTCTGCGGCACCAAATGCGTATCTTGCAACCGGGCGCAAGGGGCGCTGGCAACTCAGTCTCGCATGCAAAAGGAGGAAAGCGGAAAGGCAGCGTGGGAGGGAGGGCAGCTTCTACTCTGCTAACAACAGCGCTTGTACTTTGCCCGGCTGCGGCGGTCGCCCGCACCGTCTCAAGCGATCTCCACACGGCTCTGACCTTTGTATGCGCTGTGCTTTCGCCGCTAAGTTTCCGTTGAAGCGATAGACCGCACGAACCTTCGCTGGCTGCTGCTCCCGCGCTTGCACAGGCCAGCATTCTGGCAGTGGTTGCCTGCGGTCATCGAGTGTGATCTATTCATGTTTGCTTGTGCGCGCTGACACCATGCTTGTTAATTCAGTTAGTAAGCGAATGTGTCCAAGTTTATGGAGCCGATAAAACTACTATCCTTATTCCGTACAGCTTTCTACTAATTTGCTATTGCAATTGATGCTTAGCCTTTCGGGCAAAACTGCAACATTTTTTAAAAATCGCTTACCAAACGAGCAGGTGCGTCTTATACACCGGTGCGACTTATATACGTATTCTTTCGGAAAACTGCCGTTTTGTGGAGGGGCGTGTCTTATACAAAGGTGCGAGTTATAGGCCGGAAAATACGATAAACAAAATTTTAACTGCCGATGCTTCCACACACTAAAATGCAGCTTGTGTTCTTGGCCTAAAAAATAACAGCCCAAAAGTTAGCCCATCTGCTGGATTTGGTGCACAGACACATGCTGAATCCAGCTGATTTTCTGTGAGGTAGCATCATACGTAAGGCCTGTCAAACAGTAGTCAACTTGCTTGTTTACTTGTGTCTACCAGTCAACCACACTGTATTTTTGCACCAGTTTTGTTAACCTTTACTTTCAACACTTTATTATACTTGTTCTTCCCTTTAAAACATTTGACATGTTGTTGTACTCTGTGGTTACAATTTTATAATGCTTACCATGCCTGAGTTGATCAGATGTGTTGGATCATTATCATCAACAACCTTGATCACTTCAATATCATGTTGAATGGCAAATGTGAGGTCCTCGTTGCTCAGACTGGGAGTTCCTGCAAGAATTTTTAATTCAAAACTTTAATGAAAACATTTTATTTAAGCCCATGATAGCATGCCAAATCAAAGACTAGCTGCTTAGATAAATGTGGCAGAAATACCTAGAAGTGAAGGTAAAGCGTGTTGTAGATGTAAAGAATGTTGTAGGTAAAGCATGTTGTTCGTTCGATGCTCAAGTATGCCAGTTCTGTATGGGATCCTGGCACTGACACTCTTATTCATACTTTGGAATCTGTCCAAAATCTAAGCGCATGTTTCATTCTTTCAGACTGCACGCACATCTAGTGTATCGTCTATGAAAACAGCTTGGGGCCTTGCACCTTTGTCCACGCAGGAAGCTGTCTCGTTTAGTTCATTTTCGTAACATCTATCACAATCTGCAATTAAAACATGATCTTATTTTGAAGCCATCCTACATATCGAAGAGATCTGATCACCACAAAGTACATGTTCCTTTCTTCCGTACAAAGTTATTTTATGATTATTTTATTCCAAGTACCTCAAATGACTGGAACCACCTGCCCACATTAGTGGTGTATCCAGAAATTTTGTTCGGGGGGAAGGGGAGAGAGGCTCACGGAGAGCCTGACCTTGTTGCCCACAAAAAAGAACCGCCTTAACTTTCCTTTGTTTTCTCTTATTTTACTTTGCCTGCCGTGGTCCAGCTGATCGATCACATTGGGCGCACTTCCTGACAATGTTTGGAGAAAATTATCAGCTGCCAGCTGACAGTCACGGTGATATTTAGTATTTTTGTGTGTGTGAAAGATTGCGAGCGTGTGCTTCCATTTCTGGAACGGCTTGGACATGAGGGCTCCAGTGCGCACATGTTGGCGCAAGCTTATAAGAACATTAAACCCATAAAGTTCCAGAATTGAAAATCTAAAGAACGCCTTTGGAAATGTCAGTGCACCTTTCACGTCAAAAGTTTATGAGAACTTTATACCCATAAAGTTTCAAATTGAAATCCATGCGCTCCGCAGATTCCGCGGCCGCTACGAGATGCCGCAACGCGCCTGCTCACTATCGAAAAGCCCTTGAAAGTTTGTACTCGGATGGGGCTCCTTGCGTTAGGTGACTCTAGGTGCAAGAGCGTTGCTACGAAATCCAGCCCGAGTTCGCAATGTTCGTGCCGAAAAGTCTTTTCGAGCGTGAAAGACATTGTAGACAAAATCCAGAATGATTCCCGGCGCCGGTGGTTCTTTTGATCGGCGGTGCATGCTAGCACGAAAACATTTCGGAGGGGGCTGAAGCCCCATCAGCCCCCCCCCCCCCCCCCCCCCCCCCCCCCCGGCTACACCCCTGGCCCACATCTATTGCCCAACTGACCGATGTAATTGCATTTAAAGATGCAGTTGAATGTTATTTATACTCTTAGCAGCAGCATTATTTCGTTCTTGTTTCAGTGTGTTTATTGCTCATATATTGTTCACTGTGTTCATATATTGTTCACGTATATAGCTCCTCCTCGCAAAGAAACCGCACTCACACTTTCGACGCCCTCTTTCTCGAAGCGATGTCCAACCGCTCCAATCCCTAGCTGATATGTGGAGGCTTCAATGCGCCACACACGCAATGGGGATACGGAGCCGACTCGTCGAAAGGGAAGAGGCTAGCGGGACTGATGGACGAGCTCAGCCTGACTGTACTCAACGAACCGGCTTTGCACACCAGAATCGGACAGGGAGTGTGCCGCGACACATCCCCCGACCTCTCCGTCTGGTCGGGCGCGGACGTGGTCACTTGGTCGAACTCTTTCGAGGACCTGGGGAGTGACCACAGAATCCTGTGTGTGACCGTGGGAGAGAATCAAAGCGAGGAGGACGTCTGCCGAAAGGCAAGAATCGTGGACTGGGATAGATTCCGGAAAAATAGAGAACGAGACAAGAAGGAGGGCCCGATTTAAGACATCAGCGAATGGTGCAGAGAACTATTTGCGAACGTAGAGAAAGCCACCGATGAGATCGAATGGACGGACTGGCGACAAGAATCCCCCAAAGAAGGAGGAGACAGACCCGCGGAGCTGGGGACGACGACGCTCCCCAACCGCCCAGAGTGGACAGCCGGCTGGCACATCTCGTTGCGGCCAAGAAATTCATGCAACGGAGAGCGAGTAAGCAAAAACTCAGCAGGAAGATACGCAAGAAGATCGCCGAAATCAACCGGGAGATCGAGACGCATTGCGGCCGCCTGTGCGAGCAAGAATGGCAGGAGCTGTGTGACACGATGAATGGCAACATGAGCGCGGGACGCACCTGGAAGATTCTCAGGCACCTGCTCGACCCGGGAAGCACCAGAACGGCAACCCGTACAGAGATGGCCAAGCTGCGACACAAGTACAAGGATGACCTGGAAGCCTTCGCGGAGGAGATCGTGCAGACGCACCTCGCTCGAGCGGAAGGGAAGAGTCACCCCGAGAACCACGGGGCTCCCAACGAAGAGCTGGACACGGACTTTTCCGTGCAGGAAATTAGAGCGGTCCTCCAGCTATTGAAGACCAAATCGGCACCCCGTCCTGACAGGATCACCAACAAAATCCTGAGGAACCTGAACGACGATGCCATCGAGAAGCTCTATGAGTACATCAACTCGTGCTGGAAGCAGGGCCGAATTCCGCAAGAGTGGAAGTCCGCGGATGTTATACCGAAGACGGGCAAACCGCTAGAGGTCTGAAACATGAGGCCGATCTCCCTCACGTCCTGCGTCGGGAAAGTGATGGAGCATGCCTGCCTCAACAGGGTGACGACGCTCCTCAAGAAGTAGGATGCCTTCGGCACCCACATCATCGGTTTCCGGAAGGGACTTTCCACGCAGGACGCCATGCTGCAGATCAAAGAACAGGTTGTGAAGGCTCCGAGCACTCACGTGCGCGCCTTGCTCGGGCTAGACCTCAAAAGCGCCTTCGACACTGTGAAGCACATGGCCATATTGGACAAGATCAGCCGACTCGATCTCGGGGCGAGGTTCCACCAATATGTCAGCAGCTTCCTGAATGGGCGCGAGGCGACAGCCAAGATCGATGGGGCCACGCCGCGAACGGTCCGAATGGGTGGTACGGGAACGCCGCAGGGCCCCGTACTCACCCCCATGCTTTTCAACCTCATCATGATCGGCCTGCTGGAGTGTCTCGACGCGATAGAGGGCATCAATCACATGATCTACGCAGATGACGTGACAGTGTGGACCACGGAGAACACGAGCGTCGGCAAAATGCAAGACCGGCTGCAGCGGGCCGTCCGGGAGGTGGAGCGGCACCTTGAAGACACGGGACTCGTCTGCTCACCCGACGAGTCAGAGATCCTACTCCACAGACCGCGCAAGAAAGGACCCCTCCCGCAGAGCGTGCTCGACGCCCGTCGTTTGGGTGTCCACGTCACGACGAGGGAGGGGACCCTAATACCGACGGTGTCCAAGCTGCGAGTGCTCGGCCTGTGGCTGGAAGAGAACGGTGCCAACCGCGAGCTGGTTGCCCGACTGCAGAAGAAAGTAGCCGCCGCCACGCAGCTTGTGCGGAGGGTCGCGAACAAGAGGAAAGGAATGAAAGAACACAACGTGACGAGGCTGATACAGGCGTACGTGCTGAGCCATATATCGTACGTCGCCGCGTATGCCGACTGGAACAGGAGGGAAACCGACAAGCTGAATGTGGCGATCCACAGGGCGTTCAAGACCGCCCTGGGGGTACCCCAGTACACGCCAACCCACAGGCTCCTCAAGCTGGGTGTACACAACACGCTGGAGGAGGTTGCCAAGGCGCAGAGAATAGCGCAGCTGGAGAGGACTGTCGGGCACCAAAACGGGAAGACGAATCCTCGACCTGCTCAGGATTCGATATCGTGAGGTGCGGTGACTGAAGGAAACACTGCTACTGGAAGTCAGGGACGCCATACAGACGGAAAACATGCCGAAGAACATGCACCCTGTGCATGACGTGCAAAGATGTAAACGAAGGGCGGTAGCAATCCTCGAGGAGCACGGAAGACGAGAAGGCGTCCTCTTCGTCGATGCAGCCAGGTACCCGCAGCCTGCCGGTAATGTTGATGGTGACGAGGGACGACGACCACCACTGCCACTACAACGAAATGTGCGAGGCGAACCGGGGATGCTAACACCACCATCGCTACTACTACTACGACAAAAACAGCAGCAGCAACAGCGGCAACATCAACGACACGGCCGGCTGACGGCGGCGGAGCCCGCCTTCTCCATGGCGGTCGTAGATACAAAGGGAAGGATCCGAGTCACGGCATCAGCGAGGCTGCTGTCGGCCGAAGCAGCGGAGGAGATGGCCATAGCCCTCGCGGTACTCCACGGAGGTACGGAGGATAGCCTGATCATAAGCGACTCCAAATCAGCGATCCGAAACTACACCAAAGGTTGGGTGTCCACAGATGTGGCGTGCAAGCTCAATTCCAAAGCCAGGGACTTCGTGTCCGGCACCATTACGAACAAGTCCCTCAAATGGTTCCCCGCGCACGTCGGGGAGCTTGGCACTAAAAAAGACAACAGCCGCGACAACAACAATACTAACGGCCGAAAACACACCGGCATCCCACCCAAACACAACGAGCGTGCCCATCTCGTCGCGACGCAGCTTACCCGCCGCGACACGATCACCCAGAGGGCAGCCGCCGTTGTTGTGTGGGACCCCAGCGAAGGAGTTACCAACACAAGCCAAATCACGGCGGACGGAGCTGGGGGCCACGGGGACACCAACCGCGATAATGAGGAGTTCCTGGCCTCGTACCGAGAGGTTCTTGAACACTACAGTAGAGCACTGCACGGGCCTGATTTTTCGGCCCGAGCCCGGCCCGGGCCCGCTTTACGAGGCCCGAGCCCAGCCCGGGCCCATAATACAAAGCCCGAGCCCGGCCCGGGCCCGGGCGTACATGACCGAGACCAGCCCGGGCCCGGCCCGGGCCCGACGTTCATTACTACGCTTTGCTAGCGCCCGCGTGTGCATGACCAGGCCCGGCCTGTAAGAAAAAAATTATTTTTTTTTACTTACAGATTGTACTGTATCTGTCAGCCTCACCTTCTCAAGGTTTAATCAGCTGCAGTATATAAGCAATAAAAGGCCGAAATCTTTGTTTCTCCCACGGGAACATCAGTAATCCGGCCCATTGGCTGTGCTACTATTTTTCCGCTGGTGCACATGCACTTACCTTGATTTGTACGATATGGTTCTATGATGACATTTAGCATGCAAATATACAGGGCGTTTCATTTTAGCTAAACCAAATTTTTAAAGATTGCCTGTGGCAGATAGCACAGTTATAATCCTTGATCTAAACTACTCGATGAGGCGGCCATTACTTCCACGAGAAATCAAAACGCCTAATTGAAGAATTAACATAATTACGCTAATTAATGTTTTAAATAATTATTTTATGGCACATCTTTCAATCTACGAATTATAGCCGCCGAGTTCGCAAGGCGTATCCACTTGGAACGAATTCTCAGGACTAAACCAGTTTCAAGATAATAATTTTCAAAGTACCCGACGAAATCAATCAAATCAAATCAACTTATTGTCCAGTTTACATGCTGGACGGTCAGTTTGGACTAAAAGCCACATATGTAGCTTGACGTGACGCAAAAGACCAGACAAGGCAATAGTACAGCAAACAGTGTGCACACATGCACAATAATTCCTATATATTTCCAGCTATCGCTGGAATCCCTCATAGACAAAATAGCTATGAACGCAAAAACAAAGCATAGTTGCGTCACGGCGAGTTAACAGAATTGGAAAAAGTTTTAACAGAATACATTTTAAACAACACTACAATAACAATACTAGCTATACAAAACAACGCAACACCAGCTATACTACATAGCATGAGACTGAATTTTACAAGAATAAAATTTGCTAAGAAAACGAAACAGGATTTGCATTATATACTCAGAACCATACACAAACGCAGAATAATAATCACATCAGATACATTACAAGCGACCTAAGTGTCAGCTGAGTTCTTTCTTACTGAAATTGCCGCCATTTTTGTATCTGTTCAAAGTGAATGGTAGGTAATGTATTAACGACTGATGCTTATAGAGTGTTTTGAAGTATGGAATTGACCATATCTCAGGATTTCTTGTGTTCGCATTAATGCGACGGCGCTCTAAGGAGGCTTATTGTTTTATGTAGTTCCAAGCTAATTCTGACATGGATGGCCTAATGGATGGTCAAAATGCCTAATTGAATATTTAACATAATTACGTGAATTAACTTTTAAATAATTATTTTACGGCACATCTTTCAAACTACGAATTATAGCCGCTGAGTTCGCAAGGCGTATCCACTTGGAACGAATTTTCAGGACTGAACCAGTTTCGAGATATTACTTTTCAAAGTGTACGACGAAATGCATAGGCGTTCCAGTTAACTTTTTGAGGAAAACACTGTTGTATGCATTGAAGCTCAAAAGTAACTGGCCTTAGCGCTAAAATAATGCCATAGTATCGACACTGGTAATAGTGCGATCGCAAAAGCGGTAACATAGAAATGGTTTGAGGAGTGGTTCTTTGTATGATTTATTTTTCCTTACGCGGAAACAATGTTCGTTTTTGCGGAAAAGAAAAAAAAATTTTCGTAGCTTGCACTGCCGGCGCAATCCTAAAGAGACAGTGGAGCTGATGGTCACCTAGCTAGTCCTGGCTTTTGGGCTAGACTAAGCACTACCAAGTCATCCCCAGCATTTCCCGGAATTTATTTATTATTGATTGATTATCGATTAGCTATTGATTGGCTATCGGTTGTCTATTGCAAAATATTGGCCACGTATTTGTGATAGGCTAAGCACTACCAAGTTATCCGAATTTATTGATTATTGATCCATTATCGTTTAGCTATTGATTGGCTGTCAATTGGCTATCGCAAGGTATTGGCCACGTATTTGGGCTAGGCTAAGCACTACCAAGTTATCCCCAGCATTTTTGGGAATTTATTGATTATTGATCGATTATCGACTAGCTATTGATTGGATATCAATTGCCTATCGATAGGCAATTAGACCCCACCATTTTTAGCTAGACTTATCCAGGCTCAGCTTCGCTAGTTCACAGGTTTATGTGCCATTGCGCTTGAACCCTTTCTGCACTGCTTCCAGGATTGGCCCACATTTTTGGATTCAGCGGACACATTAGACCCGGCTGAAACAGCTCCGCTGTTAAAAAATGAGAACTTCATCTGTTTTACTATTTTCTTTGATAAGATATAGTCATCTAATAAGATATACAGTCAAGAGAGCGGTGTGGATCTGAGAACAAACGGGGTTAACCGATATTCTAGTTGACATTAAGCAGAAAAAATGGAGCTGGGCAGGCCATGTAATGCGTAGGATGGATAACCGATGGATCATTAGAGCTACAGAATAGATACCAAGAGAAGGGAAGCGCAGTCCAGGACGGCAGAAAACTAGGTGGGGTGATGAAGTTAGGAAATTCGCAGGCGCAAATTGGAATCAGCTAGCGCAAAACAGAGTTAATTGGAGATCGCAGGGAGAGGCCTTCGTCCTGCAGTGGACATAAATATAGGCTGATGATGATGATAACAGCAATCTTGCACGTATGCATAACGGTCGCGTGTGCTCAAAGGCCTACTTAGGCCCTTCAATGAGCGGGCCCGAATCTGGCCCGGGCTCGTGGCTTCAAGCCCGAGCCCGGCCCGAGCCCGCCAACAAACGTTTCGGACGGCCCGGGCTTTCGGGCCGGCCCGGGCCCGTGCAGTGCTCTACACTACAGGAAAGAACGTATGAAATATCCACAACCCCACGGGTGGCTGGACAGGTCCCAGGCAGTCGACCTGAGGCGGTTGCAGACGGGCACTTTCACCAACCCCTATTACCTGCACCGCCTGTGGCCCGCGCTGCACCCGTCGCCCGGCTGCCCGTGGTGCGAGCACGAACGGGCTGATATGGCCCATATACTTTGGAAATGCCAACGCCATGAGGAAGGACCAAGAAGAATGGGGAAGACAACAGCAGGACCCTCTGAAGCGGGGCGCCTCGCTGAGAGATGGCAAGCCGCCCTCCTCAGCGAGGCACCCAAGGACCAGGAGTGGGCCGTCCAGCGGGCCAGGGCCATTGCCGAGGATCTCGAAAGATTTTTCTTCTGCGATGGACTCCTGGCAGTCTAGCCCCGGGCACCAACAGTCATAACCGTTGGACAAATAAAGTTTATTCCTATCCTATTGTTCACTGTGTATAATTGTTCCCCACTCCCTTCTGTAATGCCTTCGGGCCTTAAAGGTATTGAAATAAATAAATAAACATGCAAAGTGAAAAATTATAGAATTCTGTTTCTACAAAAAATTACCGTTCATATTCTCTTAGTAGCGCTGCACTTCTGCCATAGAACAATAAAAGCTGGTTAAAAACAACCCTTATGAGTAAACTTTTCTCAAGAGTTATGCTGTAATAATTGGATAAATAATGATGCAACTGGGAAAAAAAAAAAGCGTCTGGTGCAACCTAATTAAAAAATATATCCTTGTGTATAGCTTTACATTTAAGACCTTGCAATTTAAACTTGACGCTAGAAAATACAGTGACAAGGCTTTAATTATTACCAAAATGATATCTTGTTTCCTTGTGCCTTTCAATACGGCTATGAAAATCATGCTACATTTCACACAAAACATAGTGGAGGCCAATTGACATAATTCAGAACAAGCTTTTCTAACAGTAGATTTAGTGCACAAGTTTTCTCATTAAAGGAAAAAAAATACAGCTGACTTCCATTAATTTGACCCTGACCAGACAGTGACAATTAGTTAAATTGTATAAAAGTAATCGGTCTTTGCCATTAGTTTAACATATCAGCAGGACACTACTGCAGTGTCAGCATCCAGCTTCTGCTAAACATAGGCATGCATAGAGCCTAAACAGGCATATAGGAAAAATTTGACAAAATTCACAACCTTCCAGCACATTGCCAACCTGGTCAAACTGCCACTTACAGCATGCAAATGGTAATCACGTGTCATGGATCACGAAACCCACCTAGTAGTCAACACTGACAAAATTTCCAAAGTGCTGTCGAGAAGCAGTAAAAGATCAGTATCAGCAGGAAATAGCATCTTCTCAATGGCATTGATGTCTGTGCCATCTAGATAAGCCCTTTTGTACTGCTGTTTTCCTTTCTTTTCCCCTTTTGTCTCTGAGCAAATAACATGCACATTGGTAACAATTTTTGTCTTCTGTTAAGCACAAAGGTTCATTTACAGCTAGGGTTACACATCAGTAGTGACATTATGGTCGGAGTTCAGAGGTATGCACATTTAACTGGAAAATCTTTCAAGACATATGAATAACTTGCGGCCCCTAGGGGAGGTGACTCTACGAAGTCACATTTTCTTTTCACTTGACTGATATTTAAAAATATGCAAGTTTGAGCTAGCAAGGATTTGCTATATGTTATGTGCCTGCCAGATGCTAAATAACAGACTAAGCAACACTTACCCAAATGGCAATTAGTGGCCCGAGGAAACTCAAAATTGTTGGACACCAGCACTGGAATTTTCTTTCCCGAGATGGGGTTGAGTGCATAATATTTGCCCTTTCCTGCAGCACTGCTAGAGCAATTTTCAATGGATAATGCCATGCTGTGGTCTGGTGAGAGGGCCACAAATGTCACTGCACCCAAGAACTCGGGCTCCTCAGTCCACACGCGCAAAAGGTCTGAATGAGGGTTCCCATTGCTGTCGATGACACTCCATTCAAATGAAAATCCGGTGCAATCTCCAATCCAGCCACGCTGAAGAGGACCCACCTCATCCCAATTGTTGCGTTCAGAGTCACGAAGACCCAGGAGAAGGTCCTGAAAGCAGAAAGGTATTAGAAGATAAAGGCTTGGAAATTAATAAAAGGTACAGCCAGCCAAATCTCTAGCTGGCTCGTGTGAACACAGATTTTCTGTCTACCAGCACCTTAGCACAGGAACCTAACAGATGACCTTCCTATCTGCTCAAGCTTTGTGAGGATGAGCCTAACCTTGACTGTTTTGCAATCTCACTCCATCGTAATGTGCTGAAAAGCAGAAAAAACAGTGCTCATGTGAGCTAGCTAAAGGTTTAGCTGGCTGTACACAAACACAAATACTTTGAGCCTACCTGCCATACCCCACACCATTTAAGTGCTGCATGTGCGCATAGAGGTTGTTTGCAGTGCATGAAAAATCTGAATGGGTCACACAAATGTGTATACCATTGCTCCTACTTCTTTAACAATGCATTGAGCCAGTTATAGCTATGGAGCACATGCATGAAATGGAGAGATATATCCTGAGGATGCACTCTCAATTAGCCACTTTCACTTTTCTGTGACATAACATGCAGCACAGATTCCTAGAGCTTTCACTTCAGTTTCATGACAGCCATGTATGCTGGTTGTACTGTACTCAGAGTGGCAAGCCATTGCTGCTGTACACTTGCACACACACCAATTGAGTTAGTGAAAAAATTGGTGGCATTGCAAACTCAGTGAAGAAACCTGTATGCGCCACATAAGGCACCTTCATATGTTGAGGTAACAAGCTGCAGCCTTATCCCAGCCACTAATTACGTATGTTGGTGAGATAATGCACAGAACGGCTAAGTCAGGGACAAAGAAAGGCTGTATTCAAAAGGAACGCGCAGCTAAAGATTACTAAAGAGCACCTGTGATTTCATATGTGAATGGAACATCTTGAAGAAAATAGGCGAATCAACTGTGTTTAGGTGGTACTATCTGCACATAAAAAGCTGTCAGAATGAACTGCTTCAGCCAGTATAACATTATACAGGGATGACAGAAAAGAAGCAAAAACACTGCTGACTAGCACTGTTTTCTTTCTGTTTTCCCTGTGTAACGCTATGCTGGCCAAACCAGTCGATATGTACACTAGCCCAGCAAAATGTCAAAAACGTGCATTAGAATGTCTCCAGTGGCCAGGGAAAAGAAAAGGTGAGGTTTTAAACACTGCAATGGATAAGGTGGCTGTGCGTAAGGTGTGTTTATATATAATTCCACTCTCATGTGGACAAATCTAGAGAAGGAAAACCAGCGCGACCTCAATTAACACCTGCAAAAGCATGAAAATTAAAGTATGTAAAGGTACAGGTGGGCCATTGGTTGATTGTTGTCACAAGTCCATATTTTCATATTTTCAAAAAATGATAATTTTATATTGCAACTTCGACCAGTATACTTGGCTGATTGTGACATGGTGACCTTGATGCGGTTAAGTGCACTGTCAATTACATTGACAGAAAAACATTGCATTTTCTTGAATGGGAGCATGTGTAATCATGTTTGATTGTGCACATGTGAGAGGGGTATGCTATCCCAGTGTGTCATCATGTGGTTTTGCAACTGGTGTGGTTCACAAAAGTTTAATTTACCTTATTTTATCATATGTATGTTTTTTTATGCTCTTTGAGCTCTTTTTCATTTGTTTAGTGACAATGGGCTACCTATATAACAGCCAGCCTGCTTTGCAATAAACTGTCCCTGAAAGTTTCACTTGTGTTCATCCATTTTTGTTTCATCCTTGTTTTTTTGTTTGCGTTACACACAACTAGGGATTTACACTAACTAGCATGCTCGCATTGCTTACTAAAGATTTTTCACAATTCAGTTGCGGAGTTCACAAGTTCAAAATTTTCAGTCTGCTTTGATGCTGCCTGTTTTTAATGATGCTGAAGATGCAACATATGTTCTAAAACAGAATTTCAGCCAACATAATTTGGGTATGAAAGGGATTTACAAACTCACATATGAATCAAATCCTCCTTTTCTAGTTGCAACATTAAAGAAGGGGGCTGACTCTTCCTCTGATAAATACAATAGAACTTCATTTTACACTTAACGGTAACTGGAAAATTATTTGAACAAAATGGAGTTTACACTAAAGAGAGCCCCTATTATAGTAGCACTCGATAGTGTGCACAGCACAGTATCTCTGAGCACTAGTGTAGGCCTTACCATGCATTTTTCGAAGCACTGTCTCAGAAATTACAGATCACAGAGTCAATTCAGTTGGAGCGGATATGGTAGGCATTACCAAGTCATGACTGGCAGCTTACTGCTATCCGTGAAAAGAAAAGTGTACAATCATTGCATTCTACTGGTACTTATATATGGGGCAGAAACTTTGAGGTTAACAAAGAAGCTTGAGAAGAAGCTAAGGACCGCACAAAGAGCGATGGAACGAACAATGTTAGGTGCGTAGCGTTAAGAAACAGAAAGACAGCGGTGTGGATTAGAGAACAGACTGGGGTAGCTGATATTCCAGTTGAGATTAAGTGGAAGAAATGAAGTTGGGCAGGCCATATAATGTGTAGGGAAGACAACTGGCAGTCTATTACAGAATGGATGCCAAGGGAAAGGAAGCACAGTCGAGGATGGCAGAGAACTAGGTGGTGAGACGATATTTGGAAATTTGAAGGCACAGCCTGGTGTCAGTTGGTGCAAAACAGGGGTTATTGGGGATCGATAGGAGAGGCTTTCGTCCTGCAGTGGACACAAAATAGGCTGATGATGATGAGTGAATGTGGCTAATTCAAGCTGGGAACATAAAGAGAAGGTCAAGCACACTGGCGTGCATCTGTGGACTACGTGTAGTAACCTACGGCGGTAGAGGCAGCTACCGGTGGCCACTGTGCGTGATTGCAAAACAACACGGCAGCCGCCCCAGGCCACCCATTTCAATACAAAATTCACTCTTGTCACTTGCTCTCGGTCATGACAGCAAGAAATAAATAGTAAAATCACCCACTGCTTACTTCCATCTCATGCCAAGGATGAAGTATTAGCACCATTTTGTCATTATTGAAATCAACCGTTCATCAGGCAGTGAGCCCTGAATGTGTTTTGATTTCTACTCATCAGATGGCGTCACAGTATTTAGGGCTGGTTATATGTTGGCAAGGCGGAATGCTCTAAAAGCCCAATTCTTCACCCCATGATTAGTTCACTTAAATGCTGAAGCGCAATATGCAATGACAGCATGCTGAAACTTTTGACGCACAACATGTTACTTTGGTATTATGTATATCACGTATCATGGGCCCAACACATCACCTATCATGGTAACATATCACATAGCGTACACAGCTAAAAAGCTCTATTTCCGTGATATGCAATGTTACGGTGTCTAGCGACGCACTGGACTTTGACCTTTGGCTCCGGTCTGTACGAAAGGCAGTCTGTGGGACCTAGAAATTTTGTTTTAAATAATCGTTGCGCAATTTTCAGAGCTCAAATTTGAGGGAGCTTTCCTTTATTAAAAATCCATGAAGATCTGCAGGGTCAACCGTCTAGTTCGAATTATCCATCAATTCATATTAAGAGATTTTCAATTATCGGGATTTCACTGCATGCTACACTGTCCAAAGGCACAGCTTTCTCTTCAGAAGTAATTCTGAAATATTGCCAATAATCTTGCTGGGAAATGTGATTGGAACAAAGGCGTTGACCTCACAACAACCAGTAGACTAAGATTGCTCGCAAGCAGTAAGCACTAGGCAATGAAAGAATTGAATAAGTAAAGAACATACCTTGGAAAGATAGGTAGTGCGAATGAACCACTGCCGGAGGTTTTTCTTTTCGACTTTGGCACCTGAACGCCAGGAGCAGCCTTCAGCATCTACCTGCTCATCTGCCAGAACTGTCTGGTCCACGGGGTCCCAGTGGACAACTGCCTGCACAATTAAGTTCAATTTAGTTTATTCTGGATTTTACCACAAACAGCAGTTATGAGTTAGGAAATGGACCGATCCTGTTCACTTGTCACATTTATGCATAGCATAATTTAACATAAAGAAAGATGGACTTGGACATCTTTGGCATCTTTTAAGTGATTTACTGCACAAAGCAGTTGATGGCATAACAATACCATGATAATAATAGCTGCGGTACGACAATGGCAGCGTGGCAAAGACAGCTGCATGATGACAATAATGATGACAACTATGATATAGGTGGAATAATGATGATGGCAGCAATACAACAATGACAATGATGAGGGCACAACCGGGGCTTCCAAACTAACGACCATGCCTGCATTCTACTGCTCTCATCCCCCCATCGCACTCTAACAACGCTAAATAATAAAAAAAAATTTTTAATTATGGGGTTTTACATGCCAAAATCTGCCACCAGCACGTGCTTCACGGCTATTGTGGTACCAACCACGCAGCCGTCAGCCAGCGATATCGACCTACCCATGAGCTTGTGTCCTGTCATCGACCGTGACTGCTTTGTCCAAGACTTCGCAATCAACACTGGAACGACAAGCCTCTACTTCTACATGGCACCCTCGGCAACAGAATCAGCATTGCTAGGACACTACATAAGCACCCAGCACACCCAAGCTCCTTTCAGTGGGCATGGGAAAGCAGCTGCAATGGTTTCCGTAAACAAGTCCTGCTTTTTCGTGCAGGTTAGTCCGAGTCCCTTTTTTTCCAAACGTTCTAACAACATTGCATTGCTGCTATTCCCATGCCCAAGTGTGTTAGCCTCTATTGTGATTGAGTACATTCATGTTTGTAAAATGCTCTTGCTCAGTGGTGACGTTGAGCTCAACCCGAGTCCTCTCGAAGGTGAATGTTGCAAACAGCACAACGACATACTAGCTGCAATCTCAAATCTGCCTAAGCACTTAGACACTTGTCATGATAATCTCATAAAATCAATTGATGAAGTAAACAAAAATTAAAGAATACTCAAATTCTAAGGTATCCGATCTTACATCACGATTAACTGCTCTTGAAGGCAAAGTGAACTGCCTTGAAAATATTCATGCTGACTCAAATATAGAGCAGCTAGTGACTACAGCCATTAGGAATGAGAGTGCATTCCTACAAGCTCGGTTAGACGATCAGGAAGACCGCGCCCGAAGCGACAACCTTATATTCTACGGCATTAAAGACTCTGCTACTGAGACGTGGGCAAGCGTAGAAGTAAATATTCGCAAGCTGCTTTCTGAGATGTTTAATCTGCAGTTGTCAGATAAGGGAATCGCTCGTGCGCACAGACTTGGGTCATTTATCCCAAACAAGTGTAGGCTCATAATCGTGCGGTTTTCCTCATGTAAAGCTAGAGACAACATTTTGTCTCAGAAATCAAAGCTTCGGGGCACAGCTATCTCTGTTGGAGAGGATTTTTCAAAAGCCACCTGCACAACGAGAAAAAAGCTGCTAGACTTTGCGAAGGCAACTGGACAGCCATATACAATGCGCCACAGTAAGTTGATTGCCAACAAAACTATTTACGCCAATTGCCCTGTTATGAACATAATTTGCGAACGCAAGGCAAGCAACACAACGTTAACCAATCGTGCTCTTTCTCAAACGTCAAAAGCACAGGCTGGTCCTTCGCAGAAATAGCTAAAGAATGCTTCTTCTCAGAGTACTACCATTTTGTCATGCAATATACATAGCATAATCAATAAACACGATGCCCTCTCGTCACTGGTTGACACCTGCTCAGCAGACATCGTTATTTTAACTGAAACTTGGCTCTCGGCGAAAATAGATAGCTCAGAACTTTTAAACTGCGAAAAAAAGTACAACTTTTATAAATGTGATAGCGGCATGCGTGCAGGAGGCGGCGTATTAATTGCGGTGAGTGATGACTTCACTTCTTTCAATGTTCCCATTTCATCAGCATTGGAATTCATCTGTGTATGCATCCATCTTAACCACAAGGACGTCATCTTTTGTGCCTGTTATCGCCCTCCGAGCATGCCAACAGGTTTTTACTTCGAACTTTACGACATTTTGCACAAGTTACAAGTGAGGTACCCTGCAGCGCCCACTTTTCTTGTAGGAGAATTCAATTTTCCTACTGCGTCATGGAATGACCCTAACCCTGTGGCGAATAGCGGTTCCTCACAATGTGAAGCATTTGTTAACACCTGCACTGATTTTAATCTCACTCAATTAGTTAAGCTGCCTACCGGTATGACGTCTTCGAGTGCAACCAACCTAGATTTATTACTAACCTCTCACTCATCAATGGTACAATCAGTATCACTTTTGCCAGGTTTAAGTGATCATGCTGGCATACCTCTGTCAAAAAAAGCAAGTGACTCCAATTGGGAAATTTCCAATCGTAAATTAGTACATAACTGGACCAATTGAACCAACTGGAACGTGACCAATTGGTTTTTGTTGGAGTGACCAATTGGTACCAATTGGCTGGAATGACTAATTGCACCAATGGGCAATACCAATACACATATATACCCCTCAAAGCAAACCTAAATAGGATTCCAGCTGTCAGAAACAGGTTTGCTATAGCCTTAGTACTGCATGCATATATAGCTATAACTCATTCCAGTTTCCTTGAATGGGTTCATAAACTGAAAGTATGATTTCCCAGTTGGTTACATTCTAGCTAGTTTATTACAATGGGTAGTACAATTAGACTCAGTTGGGAATGTAAGGTGGGCCTAGCTAGTTCAAACTGGCAAGTCCAATTGGACTCAATTGGTTGCATCCCTGACTCAATCGTAACCAATCTGGAGGTAAGGATTTCCAATGGGCCCAGTTGATTCCAATTGGCAAGTCCAATCGGACTGAATTGGTTTCACTTTGACTCAATCGTAACCAGTTGGAACTAGGGATTTTCCAATTGGTTCCTACTGGTCCCAGTTGATTCCTATTGGAAAAGCTAATTGGAGTCAATAGTTTTTTTTGACTGGGACAGTTCGATTTATTGAACACTTCACCACGTGGACCTAAAGCTGTGAAGTCTATCAGAGATTACATGAGAGGAAACTTCAGTTTGATAAATGCTGAGCTTGAAATTTTATTGCACGAGCTTGTATCATGCTTCCCTGATAGGTCTATACACGATAAGTGGCTTCATTACAAATCAAAAGTATTTGAGCTTACTAACCACTACATACAACTTTGCAAAATCAAAGGAAACAATCACGCACCTTGGTTCACACCATCGCTGAAACGCTTGCGCAATAAGAAGCAGTGTCTCTACAGAAAAGCCAGGTTATCACCTGCCCCTGCACGTTGGGCATTATATCATGCTACAGAAAGCGAGTACACGCATGCTCTGTCACTTGCTAAGCTTAGTTTTTTTTTTAAACAATGCTTCCGTCTCGATTAATATCAAATCCATGAAAATTTCGGCAAGTGGTAAACAGTCATACCAAACAAATAGTCGAATTAACCACTGCCAGAGTTGTTGTCTCCAGGGATGATCGTTGCTCTGTACTTAATACTGCATTCTCGATGTCCATTTCTTGATACTGAACCAATTTCATTTCCTGAAATTACTGCATATAATTTTTCCCTATGGACTCTCTCATTATAGATTTTGCTGGGATAAGCCACCTAATGCGGAACATAAAGCTTTCTTCCCCTGGTGTAGACAATATAAACCCAAAGTTTCTCAAAAATACTGAAACCTACTCATCCATCATACTTTCTATGATTTTCTTGCAGTCCCTAGAACATGGTGTGCTCCCGGACAATTGGAAGATTGGGAAGGTGGTTCCCTTGTACAAGACCGGTAGTAAACATAAGCCTGATAACTACACACCCATTTCACTGACTAGTATACCTTGCAAACTCATGGAGCACATCATTTATTGTCATCTCATAACATTTTTGGAAACAAACTCTTTCTTCACAACACACCAACACAGGTTTAGGAAAAATTATTCCTGCGAGACACAACTTTTGTCTTTTACTAACGACTTATTCCCTGCTCTGGATCGTTCTTTCGTCATAGACTACATTTTCATAGATTTCGTGAAAGCATTCGATTCGGTATGTTTAAGCATAAATAACTACTCTTTAAACTATGCGCGCTTAATTTATACCCCAACATACTAAAATGGATAGAGTGCTTCTTGTTTGGGAAGATGCAATTTGTAACAGCTAACGACCATAACCCTGCTCCTTGTCCTGTAACATCCGGAGTACCAGAGGGGTCAGTTCTAGGACCCTTGCTCTTTCCTGTATACAATAATGACCGGCCTAACAACATTTGTTCATCCATAAAACTGTTCGCGGATGATTGCATTATTTATCGTGAAACGTTAACTGCGACTGACCATTTCACACTTCAATCGGACCTAAATAATATAAATGCATAGTGTGCGACTTGGTTAATGAAACTGAATATTAATAAATATAAGGCAATGAGAGTTACTTGGTATACTTCTCACGACATACCATGTACCTATTCTCTTAATAACGTTACCCTAACTAAGGTTTCCACTTTCCTTGGTATTTATATTTCTCAGAACCTTTCCTGGCAAACTCGTGTTGACCACATAACTAGTCATGCTAGTCATACTCTTGGTTATATCAAACATAATTTTAGTCTATCTCCCATCAACTTAAAACTCTTGCTTTATAAAACACTAGTCAGGCCCAAGCTTGAATATGCATCTTCCGTTTGGGGTCCTCATGTCAGTTCACTTAACCTTGGCATAGAAGCGATTCAGAACCGTGCAGCACATTTTATTTTATCTAACTACTCACGTTCAGCAAGTGTCACTTCAGTGAAATTCCATCTTGATTTGCCTAACCTGTCACTTCGTCGTAAAATTTCACATCTCTGTCTATTTCAAAAAATCTATCATTACAATCCTACTTTAAGCGACTCTCTCCTTTTGTTACCACCATTGTACATTTCTTCCAGTAACGATCATAAGTTGAAGGTTGACGTGTCATGTTGCCGCACTAACCTTCGTTTCAATTCCTCCATTCCCACAACGAGCAGCGACTGGAACCACCTTCCCGCTTCCATTGTTTCAACTGTCAATGCCCATGAATTCAAAAAAGCCTTTGTTAACAATTTGTTGTAACTCTACTATGCCGCTAAAATGTGCATTATTTTTTGTTTTGATACCACCCACTCCTCTCTGTAATGCCTCGGCCCTGAGAGAAAATAAATGAAATGAAAAACCACCATCTGATTATGAGGCACGCCGTAGTGGGGGACTCCAGATTAATTCCGACCACCTGGGGTTCTTTAACGTGCACCTAAATCTAAGTACACGGGTGTTTTCTGCATTTCGCCCCCATCAAAACGCTGCTGTGGCCAGGATTTGATCCCGCGACCTCGTGCTTAGCAGTCCAACACCATAACAACTAAGCAACCACGGCGGGTACTCTAACGACTAGTGCACTATTCTGCTCACTGTGCTAAAGCACTGCGCTAAATACAAAACATTCATACAAAACATAAATATATCCATATTATTAAGTCTCATGCTAACATGCAACTTGCTTTTGCTTACATTAATGCAACATAAAAATTGGTGACACTTCATAATTTCCAACACAGAGAGGCACAGCTGCCCATTTCCAGTTACAATATTTGCAAATGTTGCAGAATAGCGCAATGGATGGCGCAACTTTCATTTTAAGCCCATACTGAAGCAGTCAACTTACTACTGCACTTAACCCTTAAGCTGCCACTCCTGAGATAACTTGGAGACTCATCCCCACACACTGCCTGCTACCCCAGATTATACTTTTCTTTTTTTTTTTTAATTTTAAGTGCATTCCCTGCCTCTATTGAAGCAGCTCATGCACAAAATAATGTTATAAACCCATTGTGCCATATGTGAAGAGGCCAGCTAAACCCATAGAACTAGATTAAATTTATGACAGTACGTGGGGCACATATGTCTCGGTTGCTCTGTTGCTTCATCTCAGCAGGGCAGCCATAGTGAGTCAGCATGGCAGGTATGTCTTTGTTTTGAAAAATGAAGAAATTTATGAACTGTTGATGAATTCTGACTCGGCTGAAAACATTGATGAGGAACCAGCATCTATCTATGTTCGCTGAACCAGCACGTGAAAAACACCCGTCACAGGGTCAGCAGGAGTCAGAAAAAAACCCCGGCAGTAAAAGGGTTAAATACCCCCTGCCCCAAATCCTACTCTAGAGTGCTTACTTCAGAAAGGTACATGAGTAGCTACAATCAAAGTGCATGATATTGACAAATCACAAATTTATGGGAGCTACTGATCTATTTTTTGCTTAGACAGCAAGTGAAATGGTAGTATGCACATTTCCGATACTATTTAGAACGGATTCAGCTTACATTCTGCAGTTCAAATGTTTTTTCAACATTTTACAGTTGAAAGAACATTCATTTTGTCTAGCCGTAAAATATTTTGTCAGACATCAGTACTGAATGTTAATCACTAAAGTCCTAACCACAGAAAAAGCATGGCAGAAAATTTTTTGCATATTTAAAGCATTATCTCATTTCCCACTACCACAAAGAAAAAGGTAAACTTCTACTGGGTTTAATACTTGTGCGATCAGAAAGTGCCTTCAAATGGCTGTTTGCGGGAAGCATGCATTTGGTCAAATATGATAAAACGAATAAAATCCGAGGACACCTAAGCACTTCTTATGAGTTGTGAATGCGAAAGTATTAATGTCCAAATGAATGCCACTGAGCGGCCCTTCGAGTTTTGCACTATGAGTAATGTTTGCATTATTGCTCGTTCTGCCTGTCATGCACTGGGAGAGTTGACGACAACGGTGGATTTCACTGCCTGCCTCTTCACTCGTTTTGCTGTATTCTCCCACTCCCTTACTTTGTCTGCGGTGTACTGGCGCAGACGGCCATGTTTCGCTACTGTCAAGGTTGCGGCCACCGACAATGTAGATGCTTCAGACTCCATAGTGGTGCGTATTGCCCGAGCCAGCAAGCATGAGCCAGTGTCGCAGCCAATGGGAAGTTAGGTGCTGTTTTTTGTTGCTACAGATGCCGCGGCTTTTAAAACAGTCATAGCAGGAGATCTATCTTGAAGAGCAGGTTCCATGTATCACAACCCACTCGTGGGTCTCGTGTCATGAACCTCAGGTAAGCCATGCCCCACCAGTGAATTGCCCATTGGGCACAGACCTAACGTCTGTATGAAGGGGGTGAGAAGTAAAGGTCAGCTCCAAGGGTAATGAAGAGACAAGACAGGAAGAGCGTTAGTCCCTTTGAGCTGATCTTTATTTCTAGCACCTGCTCATGCTTGTGCGCCTCTTTCATTACAACTACATATAATGTTTCACTTAATAAATCATATGTAATTTGAGATATGGAGAAGCTTATGCCGATAGGAGTTACTATTTCAAATTTTACACGGAAGTTTTTGCACAGTGTGCAACACCTGTAACAAAATGGCATTGTGAATTCAGAAGAATTTGTCAAGACACGGTACGGTATATTGTGTGATATTATGCTCTTCAATAATGCTTGCTGACAATACTATCCACTTACATTATTTCAACGTCCCTGAGACATACAAAATGAACTCTAGGTATCTGATAATTGAATTAAATGACGAGTTTGACAAAAGCTGTGAAACAAACATTTGGTCAATTGAAATATCTTATGATTATGTTGCACTTGTGCTCAGAGGAAGCATTGAACTGACATTCTTGAACTACCAATGAAACAGTAAAGTGTGCACAGTAATGTCTCCTTAAGGGAAGAATTGCTCCAGCAGTCTCAGCCCAGCTTCCACATGACTTCCAAGACCAGTTCAGCCTACTGTGATTATGCAGACACTGCCAGTGGCTCACAATCTCCTAGCTTTTGGCAGTAAAGGAAACTCACTTATGGTACATCCAACTGGTTCCTACCATGTTATGGCTCAGAGTGAAACAATATGGAGCACGACAGAGACTAGAGCCAGTGGAATCCTCCAGCAGGAAGTATTTAAATGTGTTGCGCATGAGCGGAGTTATCGACAATAATAAATTACCCTTAGACCCCTTTGCGGTGCTCCCACTCCTTCCTTCATGCCATGCACACTGGAGGCTGCGGAGGTATGGGCCATTCCACTCTATACGACACCAAGGTGTTGTGTTTCTTTTTTCATTAATAATGCTACGGTCACTACTTATGATGTTGGCATAATGACTTCATAATTCATAGTACCTCAGTTAGCTTACAATAAAGTTGGTATAGCATTCATGCAGAACCCACCCGAGAATTTCTTGAGCTGACAGCAGTGCTGTAACATACAGCACAGTCAGTGGAGGGAGTACCTTTTAGTGAAACATGTTGCAGTTTTAAGGTACAGTCGAACCTGGATATATCGAATCAGAAGGGGATCACAAAAACGTTCGATATATAGGTAATTCGGTACATAGAATATTAGGCACTAAGGCAAACAGCAGCTTACCAATTGGTGCGTCTGAGGGCCGCTAAGTTACTGCACGCAACTCAGTAAAAAAAAAGGAAGCACACTTTATTTACCGGCAAAAAATTGCTGGATCACTTTCAACTTCATTGCAAAGTTCAAGTTGATTCTTTTCTTTACACTTTCAGCGGCCATCACTTGCAGAAAATGAGCTCACGAATAGGCACTCAACCCACATGACACCATGAAAATCGGAAAGAAGGAATGTTGATGTTCAAAGTAGGATGCGTGCTAGCACAACAGCTCGACGGGGCTCAACTGACTGCTCTCCACCTCCAGGTGCCAGAAGACCTCAATGTGCAAAAAGAAATGCACATTGAGGTCTTTGGCGTGGCGCCATGTTCGAATGTGCTGGTGAATGGGTGTTCTATATACGAGTGCACCAGCCCTATACATTTGCATGGGAGTTTCAAGGGGATTTTACAAGTGTTCGATATATACAATAATTCATTATGAGTGGGTTCAATATATCCGGGTTCAACTGTACTGCCTTTCATAGCTGATCGAAGTGTTTATGTCCTGCTTGAGCCAAATGAATATGTGCAAATTTTTTTACATAGTTGGACAACGAGGTGCTTGGACAACAATGGGCCATAGGCTCCTGACACTGCCCAGGCGGTGCGTCGGAGCAAGAACCATCAGCGCCTCGTGCGGCAAGTTGAGCCAACACTGGCACGGAGGGACCGGTCTGCCCGCGTTGTGCTAGCAGGGTGATTCCACGAGACATCAACAGACGTCCAAAAATTTACAGTTTAGATTCCATTGAATATTTTATATTTTATGCGCATATCACTCGGTAGCACGAAAGTGAACTTGGTTTCTTTGCCAAATGGAGGAAAAAAATAGCAAAATTCTTCAGTGTGGAGGCGCTATTTTCATGAACTGGGCATTCTCGCAAATTCACAACAATGTGAAATACTAAATATTACCGCTACAAAAAATATATTTTTTTGTGTAAAACGCGAGCAATCACTGGGAGCACTGTTGGCGCTTGTCTATAATGAACTACGACTGTGTGGTGTGCGCTCAACCCTCAGCCCAAAAGCGGCCTGTCTGTTTTGAGGACGTTCACACCTGATACTAGCAGACGTGAACGTCCTCAAAACAGACAGCGCCTACCAGCATGAAGTGGAGGAAAAAATTAGGGTGCACTAGATTGACTCTGTAATTAATCCACATCAGATCCAGAGCGAGCTCTGCCCTCAGGTTCATTTTTTTATATAAAATGTACGATAACGGTACCATCGCCAATAGGTGGTATCTAAACGATTGTTCCTATGACGTATTACCTGCTCTGCAATTGCTTCCAGCCAATGCAATCAGCAAAAGCATGACGTTCGAGATTAGATTGTGTTACCCAGAGAGAGCTATCGCTGGGGCATCAATTTGGACACAACCTATACTTGAAACACCGTAATCTAAAGCATCGCCTCCGAGATGGGGATCGCGGCGCCCAATCTCAGAGTTGTCAAACAGAAGACAGCTGTTGAGCAGACGACAGCACACCCGAAACAGCCAGAGTCTACGTAGCTTCTTCTGGTTAAGGCGGCGGCCGCACCGCCAGGAACTTTCAACTTATTTCACTTCACTTGCTCCATCTGCCACCACCTCCCGTGGACCCACTCCCCATTTTACTACACTCTACCAACTCGATCAAAAGAGACGACTTTTACAACAGCCTCATCTGTAAGCGTGAACAAAATATGGGCGCAAATGATGATCGAGTAGAGGCATCAGTGCACGAGTTTACGTCAGAAAGCTAGACATTCTAGAAAGACGCACTTGAAATCATAATTCGAGTATAATAAAATTGCCTTTCTGTCACAATCATCATCAAGTCTAGGCAAGTCAGAGGCTTATGCACATTGTTTTTAGCCCGATGGCCCTCTTTCTTAGCACCTTACTGCATCCTGGTGAAGCTCTTATTTCGACCACCTATATTGTCACTATAAACAAAATAATGCAACATGTTTTTTAATATTCTTTTTCCAGTGTCTGCGAACAGCTGTTTACGAGAGTTTGAAAAAAATTAACGATGGGGTTTCTTGTATTTTGATTTTTAAAGAGTTCATTTCATCAAAACTTCACATTTGAGGCAAACTGTAAAAATGGTAAATTGTGATACAGCCAAAATATTCACCACAATTGTTGAATAGGTTAAGGTCTCACAGTCCACTAAATTTCAAAAGGCTACATGAATTGGTTTAGTAGATAAAAATTCGTAAATATAGCAACTTTTGAAAAGTGTAGCAAATTATAAAATTTCTCTAAAACACTTCCACTTTGCACAGAAGCCTCAAGCAATGCTAGCTGACTCTTCATTATGTATGCATTTTACACAAAAAAATGTATTTTTTGTAGCGGTAATATTTAGTATTTCACATCGTTGTGAATTTACGAGAATGCCCGGTTCATGAAAACAGCGCCTCCACTCTGAAGAATTACAGTATTTTTTTCCTCCTGAAGTATCCATTTGGCAAAGAAGCCAAGTTCACTCTCGTGCTACCGAGTGATATGCGCATAAAATATAAGATATTCAATGGAATCAAAAATATGAATTTTTGGACCTCTGTTCATCTCTCGTGGAATCACCCAGCATCGAAACTGCATGCATGCTCTTGCTTAGGGCAACAGAAATGCCATGAATTTTTCTTTGTGACTTCAAGGCAATAGCAAAATTATTTGCTTCAACCTACAAGCAATGCTGTAGGTTGAAGAACGTCTCTCGAGAACACCGAGAACGTCTCTCGCTGTTTCACACCGAGAGACGTTCTCGGTGTGAAAGAGCACATATTTTTCTTCTGCTCGAGTAGCAACATTCGAAGCGAAGGAAACACACATAAAGTGTTTTTTCGGATGACGCCACACCGTATATGAAGCTATGCTTTGACATAACAATTCAAGAGACACGGCGAGCATGACTCGGCTTGGTATTCGAGTAGCTCGCTCTTTCATGGCACTGCTTCGATGCTCTTGCGAGCCCTCCATTTTCGCTTACATTGTTGTGCTCAAAGTGATTAGCTGCTTCTTGAGCTAATGCACAAAGGTAATGATGAAGTGTGCCCATTACATTCACGCCATTGAAATGTCAATGCATTTCGCTGGATCACTGCTACTCCGACCACACACTAAAGATAGCGAAATGGAAAACTAAGATTTCAGGCTGCATGAAGGTAGACATAAATAGAGATTTTTGTAATACGGGCCCCGCCTCAAGGTGGACTTCTAGTGCATTATTATTATGCATTGCCGCACTATCGCAAGTCAGTTACAGGCATCACGCTAACCAAAGGTAATTGAAAAATATGAATGGAAATAACTAATTTCAAGTTAATTGTCTCGAGTGAATCGGTCCGTTTAGCCAGACACCTCCGCTCCAAATGAACAGCACCTCCCAGGCTTCACTGGATGCTGAAGTAACAGGAGCCTGCCCTGGCCGTCAGCATGAGAGCAGAAAGGCGATGAAGGCTATTAAGCATCGGTGGGGGAAT
This sequence comes from Dermacentor silvarum, assembly GCF_013339745.2. Lineage (NCBI taxonomy): Eukaryota > Metazoa > Arthropoda > Arachnida > Ixodida > Ixodidae > Dermacentor > Dermacentor silvarum. The sequence continues at coordinate 106,423,913 of NC_051154.1, read as the reverse complement.
CGAGCAAGCCATCACATCGCCCGGAGCAATATCTAGAGAAGACATGTAGTATTTTACATCAACCTCGGTTTATTAAACAATTTTCTCGCCCTAACATGGCAAAGAGGACATCTTAACCAAGCCTCTTCGGACAGGCAAAAGAATGATGTAAACGTCCAGCGATGCCATTATGAATGTGAATGACAAGCACTGAAAATGGAGTCGCCGGTGATTTGAGGACTGCCAAATAAACAAGGCCCACGATGCAAAACGGAGAGCGCCGACACACGTGTTTCAAAAAGATGCATTCTGTTATGAAACACGCCAATACCATGCTCTGCCCCAACCGGTTTCAAAGCTGTGAACTGCGCTGTCTTACAGGGTGCCTACTCTCCCCCCCCCGTTTGTCCAATAGTTACGCTTCTGCTGTGACAGGTGGTATGGACCTCGCCTGCAAACTCCACTGTTATGAGCATATAGGCTTGGTCTGGCTGTATGCATCAAGAAGTGCTAATCCTGCCATGCATCTCTTATTGATTGAAATGTCATCCCATTTACAAGCCCAAGCGGACAGCGTCACGAAGAGCTACACAGATGCTGCCCAGTGCATATATGCCCAGTATGCTATAAGGGTACTTGCTGGAGCTTGGCGCGTTGCAGCACTCAATGTAAAACTTTCACATCAATGTGTTTGCCTCTGCAGGCAACGAATGCACATGTGCATCAAGTTTTTTACTCATTTTGGGCACTGTGCTTGTTGAAGTGCGTTCCACAGTACTAAAAAAAAGTTGAATATAGCACTTCCACTACACAAGTTAAAATGGCAAACCTAGAATAAGCTATGACAACCCTTCTGCCTGCATTCAGATGATTCCAGGTGTTTTCAGCTAATTTGCAGGCATTAGCAGCCACAAAAACACACAAGCAAAATTTAAGCAAGGCAGTCAGAAAAATTTAAGAGACTACACGATCCTGTACTATGAAGGAGGCGGATTAACTTGAGCAGATGACAGACACTAAAGAACAGAAGCGCAGAATTGAAAATATATTGTGCTTCTCCGGGCAGTGGCATTTTTACCTATATTACACAGGTAAAAAAGAATAATAGCATTGGTACAATTTCCTTGGATTTTGTTGTTTCAAAATAATAATTTCTCATGATGTGGTCATAAATCTGACCAATAGTTCTACCATTTCCCCAGTGCACTTGTGGACTATCAGGTACACTGAAATATGGTGGGGATTTCAAGAAGCCTCAGAGAAGCATGAGTGAACTTTAAAGCTCTAGTGTACGTTTCCTACAGCGCACAATTGAGCAATAGTCTACTAATATTTGCTTCGGGTGTTCATCTAGTATGGTTTATTTACCATGCTCAAAAAGTGTTGCAGGCCCCTTTGAGTATGGCCTTCAGAAGAAATAGGTCAAGTTTCCAGCATTTCACTTGATGCAAGCACCAACCTAAAGCAAACAGCAATACATAAGCTGGCCAGAAAGAAATGCAAATGGGATAAAAACAAACCACACCACACATTTCTCTTTTCACCATAAGCCCAAGTGTATGACACTGTCAGCATTCATTTAAAGATGTTAGTCTCGGAGGTTAAACATGTTTAACAGCCAATTATACTTCCATGCCACATTTTTATTTCAAGCAATAGACTCTTTTCCTAATTCACAAGCATGAGTCTCGAAATTGACTTTTGCCAAACTTATGGTGCCTTTGTTATCTTTACACAGAGACAACGTGCCAGCTGTATTTTCTTATGTTTCAATGATGCACCTGGTTTCATGATGGGGGCCACATTAACATTGTCCATTTTATAAAACACACTAGTTGCACACAAAGCCCATAATTAAAAAATTGGCATCAGCTTGGGAAGTTGCATTGCAAGAAAGCTGGCTTAAAAGTTAAGGGGCCCTATTGCACATGACAGGTGTTCTAATTTGTTTACAGCTGGTAATGTTTTATTCCAGCCTGCCTGTAGCCAAAGAGATTAACTATCAGCGCGAAATAAAATGTTAACAGAAAGAATGTTAATGAAAGCAGCTCTCACTTATAATCAATGGGGAGCATGATGACTTAGCATTGCAGCTTAGCTGGCTGCTTGACATGCTGTAGCCCCCAAATATCAAATATGAATCTTGTTCAGACCAATGTCAAGAACCCCAGCAAACAAAGAAATGCAAAGATATGTTCAGCTTCGTTCCCATTTCTATTTTGCCGACTATAGGCAATGATGCTCCCTGTCTTCATAATTGAAACACTGCAGCTTATGCTACTAAATAATGCAGTGTAACTTAAGTTCTTGCTTGGCTGTTTGGTGAGGAGTTTAGCCTAATAACAGTATGTCTTAGGCTGAAATTGCTGATGGTGATGGTAATGCATCACAAGGATTAAAGCCTTCATCAAAAATAAAGAACAACACATCTGCTTTCTTTCTTTTTTTTTTCTCCAGCACTGAATGTAACATAATTTAAAATCCGTACACAAATATGGGACAAAAGCTCAAGATTAACAACACGAGTGCTATGCTTACCAGAGAAATTAATGGTGTCCTCATATATATTAATTTTTGTTCATTCTACTTTAAATAACAATACTGTACTAACCAACACAACTTTTCGCTTTATCAGCACATGGAACTCTTGAGGTCCCACACTGAGCCCTCCAGTCTAGTTCCTCTTTTCAAACCTGCTTTCCTTCTTTACCAAGATTTTTTTTTCTTATGAGTATACTATCATGCTGACAGGCAGCATGCAAATGTGTACAGCCTTTTCTAAAAGTTTCCAAATCGCCACCACACATCTGACCAAAGCAAACTCCAGATAATGCTATAATGCTGGCGTTTTGTTCTGAGCACTGCAAAGTTCTGGAGGGTGATAAGTACTCTTGTTTTCGCTTTCAATGGCTTTAGCCTTCTCAGACCCAACAAAATCTGCAATACAATACCTTTAGAAAGTCAGTTTTTACTGCTAACCAGTCTCTTATGAACCTGAAAAACTAGTACTTGCTTGATCAGTTTAGCACCTTTGTGTATGTGGACAAAGAGTCCATTTCTTCAGTTCACATAAAAATGTATTGTTTATCTAAACACAGATACAGGTTTAACATCAAATGACGATTCAGTTCATTGCTTTCACTTTTCATCATGAATTGCCACGCCATCTAGTAGCATTTAATATGCACTACACATTCATTTTTTGTTGTTGGTGCTGATGCAGCGGTATGTCTCACATGAAGTATCAACTTTCTTGAAAACCAGAGGCAACAAAATGGTTAAATGCTTGTCATATAGTGCCACCTGCATCTAGCTTTATGTTACACAAGAATATTTCAGCACATGATGTCTGGTTTCATTTTCAAAAGGATGAAAGCAATGGGGGGGTGCATTCTGTGAGTGTCTACCTTGTGGACATGTCCATTTCATCTGCTGCTGAAGTGCTGACTGGCTGGGAGCACCTGTCTCCTTCTGATGTGAACCCCAGCCCAACTAATCAGAACTTCAGCAGCAGACGAAATGGACATGTCCACTAGGTGGCCACTTGCAGAATACCCCTCAAGATGTCCACAAGGGTGGACACTGGGTTGCAGCAGGTCAGATTGCTTGGAGTGCCACATGACAATCACTGCAAGTACCAACAGCAGCTCTAGGCTGAAAACATTTGAAAAGGGCTCTCCGGTGCAATACGAAAATAAAGAAAGGTTCTCACATTTCTACAGTAAACCAATCCTTCCTCATAAAGCTTGAGGAAGAGGTACTGGGTCCACTTGTAGTATTTTGGATCACATGTTGACAGCTCCTGGAAAAATAAATAAATAAAGTGCAGCTATGTTGGGCGCAACCTAGGGACAGGCTGAATATCCGTGAATAAAGGGGGCACTATGATGTGGGATCTAGTTTTGGATGGATAGAAAAAAAAATGTTGTAGTTTTGCCCGAAAGGCAAAGCATCGATTGTGATAGCTAATTAGCAGAGAGCCATACGAAGTAAGGATAGTATTTTTATCGGCCATATTGACTTGTAAACATTCACTTGCTAACTAAATTAACAAGCATAGTGTCAGCGCACACAGCAAACATGAACACATCACACTTGATGACCGCGGACACTCGCTGTCAAAACGCTCACGTGAGGAAACACGGCAGCAGCAGCGAGCGAAGTGACCTTCGTGCTGTTGTCTACGAGCCGCCGACACACCTAGACTGTGCCCCCAACGCAGATCGCTCTCAAGATACGGCCGCGCGACCGCGCGCAGCCACCACATACGCAGTTGCAGCCGGAGTAAAATGCTGCCTCCCATCCCTCCCCTTCCCCTGATGCCTCGCAACATTGGGTGCCTCGCACGCGGTGAAAGACGGCGCACTTCCCTGCCCGCTTTCTTCCCTTTTCGGAGGACGTGATAGAGCTGCGCTCATCGGCTCCCCTCGCACGTTTTCACTTGCACATACAGCGTAGGGCGCGTGGCGATGATGTTATCGCCCTTGGATTTTATACGGAACCTCACGGCGACGGCAGAAATTCGCCTAGAGTGTCCATATAATTGCTATCGCAATAAAAGAGCTGATCAATACATCATCCACTTCTCAATCCACTGCTTTGAATGAAATTTGGCCTGACACTTTAAAATTAAAAGCTTTACCCAAACCAGCCAGCTTCCTTGTTGGCAAAACCGATTTGCATATCACATCCACCAGCTCACTTATGTAGGTAATGCAACAGGGTGGGCAACCTTTTTTGCCTACCATGAAACTTATAGCAATGCTACCCCATCATGTTTTTCAGCTTGTCTGTAGATAGGGTTTGCCATTTTTAGAGTTTAATTTGTAGGAAAATTGCTAGGTGTTTTAAGAGTATACTTTAAAAAAAACTGAATTTTTTTTTATTCCCTTCAGATTTTATAGAGAAATTGAGGTTTTCAGCTCTTTACCATCACTGCCTGTTTTGCAAAACTTTTGTGGATCAAGATAAGACCCAGCAGTAATCGTGTCCCAGCCAGTAGTCATCAGCAATGAGCTTAATGAGATGACAACTGTAACAAAACCTAGTCAGACAAGATAAAAACAAACATTCAAAGGGACCTGATGTAAAACATGTATGCAAATGATGTGCACAGAAGTTGACACATTTGAGCATGCCTCATGATTCCTGGCAAACCTTATAAATAGGAGCATTATAACTGTACTGATGAGACTGGCATGAAGTACAAAGCCTTCAGCATTAAAAAAAAAAATTATGGGGTTTAACATTTCAAAACTTCACAGCGGGTTATGAGGGACACCATAGTGGAGAGCTCCAGATTAATTTTGACCATGCGCACCCAATACAGAGCACCCATGCACACCCAATAAAGTACTTGAATGTGTACCCAATACAGTACACAAGCATTTTTGCATTCTGCCGCCATTAGAATGTGGCCACCATAACCAGGATCGAATCTACTACCTCTTGCTCAGCGGCACAATGTCACAGCCACTCCGCTACCATGGCAGGCCCTCGGCATTTTCTATTGTTATTTCATAAAATTCACAGCATATATAAAAAAAAGAGGAAACATGAGAATGTTTGCAAACAGTTTCAGGTAAAACAAGAGAGAGAGCGCTAAAATGCAAGATAAGACAAGTCATATGACTGGGCATAATGGTCCTGAAATGTAACTTTTTTTTCAATGAGGGAAGTATAAATTTGAGGTGTCTCATATGTGCTTTTGTTTTCCTTTTATTTTCATAGTGTGTTACGAGTTAATATGCACTTTCTGTCAGTGGGCTGGCAGAATAAGTGAAAGAAGGTAAATTTAAAAAATCCAAACCTAGAATCTTTTTTTCTGGCAAGTATATTTTGTATTTTGTCAGATTTGTCTAAAAATGCAAAACCATAGCTACAGGAATACTAGTAGTTGAAAGCCTCTTCGGTGATACTGAGTACTTGCCTTACTCCAGTCAAAGTTGAAGTTTAGATCCTTGAGCTGTTTTTTCATTGACTGAATATTCCTGAAAAAAATTAATAAAGTAAAGCAAACACTCACATCTCATACAAACTTATAGCTATTTGGGTTGTGCCCAAGTGGAGCAAAACATATTTTAAGAATTATCTGAGCAGCTGGATAGTCCTCACTCAGATACCACACAAAAAGATAAAAAGAAACCTTTACTTCCTGTACTGTTTAAAACTGAGTGCAGCTACAGTACCAGCCCAACTCCTACACAATGGCTAATATATTAATTCTGGAATGAATAAAGCAATGTGACCCAAAGACAACTACTTCGGACCAACTCCCACAGAGGTATATACACATCTTAAATCGTTAGATGTCATCCATATAAAAAAAAAGTTGCATCAAAGACCAACAACTTTGGCAATATTTATTTGTTGTGATCTCAGTAAACAGAATCACTTAAATGGAATATGCACTAGATGTAACAACAGCCTCTAAATTTGTTGGTTTTGTATTTGGGTAATGCAAATCAACCTTTTGTTAAATAGAACCAAAAGTTTAGCAACTCTCTTAAAACGGAATCACAGGAGCAAGCTTTAAAAGATTTTTTCAGAAAGAGATGGGATCTGAAATAGGTTGTTTTGCCAACACCTGTCTTCTATCCAAAAAATTATCCTTAAAAGCGGTGGCAAAGACTCGGGCAGGAAAAAATTTTATACATTTTAATGCATAGCATGTCCAGACTTAGACAGCTTCGTGGCTCAGACACGTCCCATAGATGAACCAAAATAAGGACAACTGAAATTTTCGATGCCTTAAGAGTGTGCAGTTTGATAATTTGGACTTCCCATGCACGACCATGCGCTATTTGGCCATCCACAAGTAGTAAGGGATATGTTTTTGTGCCGATATTGCTGCTAGGTGTCACGAGCCAGCACTAAGAAAGAAGTTATGACTGGGACGTGCGCTCTGCAAGATGCGGGCGCTGAAGAAGAAGTAGAGGCTGAGGATGCCGGCTTGAGTTTTTGCACGCCATCTTGTCCAGCTGTCTGTCTCGCCAACGCCAGATTCTTCAATTGTTTTTTTCGTGACAATATGTTGCCATTGCCTCCTCGAAACCAAAACTAGCGAAGCTGTCAGTAGCTGTCAATTGCACCCAAACCACCGGACAATTTCACAACACTGAAACTCTCATCCGCTCCTGGCTGTAACTTAATTAATGCAAGGTTTCTGAAAAAATTGTTCTGTTATTCTTACAAAGTTTTTCCAGCAATCACTTGACGAAGGATCACTGCCTGCCCATTGGAAGGTGGGTAAGGTGATTCCATTCTACAAAACACGTACTAAACATTCCCCACTTAACTATCGGCCTATTTCGTTAACCAGTATACCATGCAAAATTTTCAAGCATACTCTTTTTTCTCATATTGTCAACTTCTTGGAAGCAAACTTGTTTTTTTCTGAATTTCACTAGTATAGTTTACGCATAAACTGAACCTAATACTTGACCACTCTTCAGTAGCAGACTTAATTTTTTTAGACTTTGCAAAAGCGTTTGATAAAGTGTGTCACAGTTTATTAATCTACAAACTGCACCAATTAAACCTTGATGCCAAGATTCTGTACTGGCTTGAAGTTTTCCTCACTAATCGCTCACAATTTGTTTCAGCTAACGAAGCAACCTCGAATCTGAGTCCAGTTGGTTCAGGTGTACCACAAGGCTCCGTGCTTGGACCTCTCCTATTTCTCATTTATATTAACAACTTACCTTCTTGTGTTTCATCTCAAGTTCACCTATTTGCTGACGACTGTGTAATTTTCACCGAAATAACTTGCGATGACGATGTAATCAGGCTTCAAGCTGACCTTAACGCAGTTTTTTCATGGTGCAATATGTGGTTAATGGAATTGAATACCAACAAGTGTAAACTCACGCATATATCTAGAACTACCAACCTGTGTACTGCCTAAATAATGCTCGCTTAGATCTGGTAACAACTTATAAGTACCTTGGTTTTCACATCACTTCCAATCTCACTTGGAATACCGACATCGCGCATATCATAAGCAACACTAACCGAATGCTAGGATACTTACGATGCAACTTTTCCAAAGCACCTTCTTCCTTAAAATTACTCCTTTATAAAACTCTAATATGACCAAAACTTTAGTATGGCGCGTCAATTTGGGATCCAGGTTAAATAAACCTAACGCAGTCATTGGAAATGGTTCAGAACAACTCTACTCGTTTGATTCTTTCTAACTATAACAGAACCGCGAGTATCAGTGCCATGATATCTAGCCTTAACTTACCATCCCTGTCATCACGTCGCAAAATGTTCCGTCTGTGTCTTTTTCATAACTTATTTCATCACCCGCTGTTATGCGACAAACTTATCTCCCCGCCTCCATATGTATCACCGAGACTAGATAATATTCATAAGGTTGACATACCATTATGCAGATCCAAGGCTTTCCTGCAGTCATTTGTACTATGCACTTCCAAAGAGTGGAATCACTTTCCTGCCTCGACGGTCACCATCGCAGATCACCAATTATTCAAAAACGTTATAGCTAATACTGGGTAACTAGCAACGCTTTTACTTTTTTGAATTGTTTCAACCTGTATTCATGAATGTTCATAGCTAACTTTGTATATCTAGGTGTCATTTATCTTTTGTATATAATATATATTGTTTTGCCTTGTAATCCACTCCCCTCTCCTGAGGGTATGCTAAACAAATGAATAAATAAATAAATAAATAAATAAATAAATAAATAAATAAATAAATAAATAAATAAATAAATAAATAAATAAATAAATAAATAAATAAATAAATAAATAAATAAATAAATAAATAAATAAATAAATAAATAGCTGCTACATTCACTACTTTATGCTTAACATATGTAACAGTGTTAAGAGGCTCTGCCCATCTTTCCTCCTCTGCCCTTCTTTCTCAGTGAACGAAACTCTTGGTAATCGGAACATATTTTTCCGGTCCCTTCAGGTTCCGTTTAACAAGATTCTACTGTAATTGCAATATAACTGCAAAGGTTGAATATTCTTCGTGTGGATATTTTGATGAAAACATAGTATCCAAATGCCACATGGCCATATAGATATACCTTCAAGCTTTAGATGACATTGTACAGCCACAGACTCTCATTTTATTTCTTGTTCAGTAAGTTTATGACTACTCGTCAATAATATCCTGTGTCCACTAACAAAATATATACTGCTAGATGCTGGAAACGTGTGCAAGTGTTGACCTCGTAGCTTGTGACATCCAAAACGTGCTGCAGGATGTTGCACAACTACCACTCACTGTAAGGGTGCTTGGAAACTAAGCAGTACATACCCAACACCACAATAGTGCACAACTGAACCCTTCCACACAATTAATTTAGGTGCCTGGTAGCATATAATTCTTTCTCCTTCCTAATTTTACACATCTAATTTTATACAAAGTTCCCACCTTTCAGTCCATGCTCTGGGATTCTCATTCCTTTCCACAGCTGCATTCTCTGCTGGCAAGCCAAAGCTGTCCCAGCCCATAGGATGGATGACCTGCATCCAGGAAAGTAGTTTTCCAGTCTTAAATCGCAGTAGAACCATAGTACAGTGGAATCTCGTTGATACGTTTCTGCATAATAGCGTTTTTCTGGATAATATGTTTCTTTTTCTTTTTCCGATAATACTATTTGGTTGAATAATACGTTGGATAATACGATTTTCGGATGTAACGCATTATCTGCCGATTCCCGTGAAGATCGTATCAACAAGATTCCACTGTATATGTAAACAAACTCTAAGGCAATAATAAAACTGTGTTTGCATGAGCATGGTGGATATTTTCACAAATGTTAGGTCACACTTATTTTTTCAACAACTTACTCAAGTTGTTGAAAAAAATCTCAATCTATAATTATTTGAAACTTATGAGTGACTGTGCTCTTATCACAAAGGAAATCAGTGTGGGACACTTTATGCACAAATTTGGGTAGATATTTCCTTCAATGAAAGCTTTACAGCGACGAGGCACGGTTTCTTTTCAATGACTGTTAGGAGGATCATCGATCATTCTTAGTGCAGCTGATTAAATTCCTTGCCAGCAATATACTTGCAGTTGGACAAAAAAGTATCACACTTTTGTTTTTCTCCGAAGAATTCATTGCCCCACAGCTTGGCACAATGTACAATTTCCCAAAATGTCAAAAGCAAGTTTTAGAAAAGGTGTTCTTGTGTGTTCTTCTCCTGGACGACCCCAGTTGATGTCTCCTGCAGTTGGTGGATGGTTGTTTTAGCAAGCTGTGCATACCCCAGACTAAGATCTGTGAAAATTTCAAAGGAGTTATTCCTCTGGCTAGGCCGATTCGTGTCTGTAAGGACTATCAGCTGTCGGCTGCGATCTACTAGACTGAATACACAGACACCAGCAAAGAAATCATTTGGGAGCAAGAACTGGACTTCCAGAGTAAAGTGGGCAAAACAGCATGTCAGTTGGACTCCTAAGCAACGGTAAAAAGTCGTCTAGTCAGACGAACCCAAGTTTTCTCTCCTGCAGTGACGGGACTTGTTACATGCAATGTCTTAAAGGGGCCGAATTTTATCCTCGAAACATGGAGGAACTAGAATGATGGTGTGCAGCTTCTCAGCTCATGGACTTGGCTCACCTCATAGAGCTGATGGCGCAATGACTGAGGAAGTGTACAAGAACGTCGTGGAAAACACTATGCTTTCATGGGCAGCAATGACATTTTGGCTGTCATTTTATATCCCAGCAAGAAAACGACCCCAAGCCCACAACCGCCATTGTGAAGGTTCATTTCAAGAAGAGGAAGGTAAACCTCATGAACTGACCAAGCGAGTCTAGGGATCTCAACCCAATAGAACATCTTTGGAAAGAATTGGAATGCTGCCTGAGGCAGAAAACCATGAGGTACACCAACAACAAAATTGTTCAGCTGTAGCACCTCTCTCTCCCCACTGCCCACTCTCTCAACCCTCTCCTATATTTTGCTGCAGAGACGCATTTTTTTTCTTTTTCTGCTTGCTTACTTGGCCGATGGATGTCGCAAACCGAAAATGCAAGTGCAAAAGAAACTTCACTGCAGGTCGCTTTCGTACAGATAATCACCTGTCGAATTAACATGGTGCAAGCACGGCCAAATGAATAAAACACAGTTTATTCTTATCGACATAATAAAGGAAAAATGGACAAGTACACACAATTTCAACACAAACCAAACAAACATTCAACAAACAAACAAACAAACAAACAAGAATTTTCAATGGCTATTCGGTATAGCCGCATAACTCACCATTTTTGGTCGCGTCGTCAAAGTCTGCGGTTAACAGTAACTTATCAATTGCCCTTTGGCTATCACGCATAACTTTCCCATGACGGCGGCCCTATTAGGATTGCTCTCTGATGCGCTCCGACTTCACAAAGCTTCAATGAAATGTAGCAGGTATGTGGAGGTCATTAGCAGAGTGTCTCACCCCGTTGCCCGAACTTAACAGCCGACGATACCTTTCAGTGTGAAATCTTTCATTTAGGTTTTTTGCTTCACCAATGCATGCTGCCTGACAGTCAGAACAGTTGATATTGTAGACGACCCCTCGAGCTCTCTCTTAGTGCACAGTCCTTGGATTCAAGGGGTCGTCTACAAAATCAATTTTTCCGGCTGTCAGCGCACATTGGTGAAGCAAAAAACCTAAACGAATGAATCACACAACGCAACAATGATGTCAGAGCATTCTCTTGACTGCACAACCAGGCCCCTTGCTGAACATTCAGAAAATGCGGATCACAAAATTGCTCTCCAATAAACTGAAATTCTAACGACAGAGACTAACCAACAAAAACGACTGTCATGGTCATGGTACATTAAAAACACCAAGAACGACCGTTCTAAAGGAAACCTCCACTCGGTGTACATTCATGGTTTACGCACAGTGAGAAAAAAAGTGAGGGACAGCTGGCCAGGAAGAAATGGTCAACCGTCTCCGACCCTACCCCAAGCCTACCACTTTTGCTTCACTTCATTAGTCACGGACGCAAGGAAAGTGAAGCCTACCCACTCAGGCTCAACACCCCCACCGCTATCATCCAGCCTCGTCCCATTGTCTTTGTCTTGTGCTCGGTGTTTTGCTACTGGATTTACAACTGTTAACATGTACCAAATGGCCCAACTAACCACTTTCCCATCATGAAGCATGCTTGAAAGTTGCATCCCGCCATCTCTGTCATCACTCCCTCATGAAGAAGGAATCGACTTGGTTACAAAACATAGGGAACAAAAAATTCATTTTATGGTTGAAGCCATTCTAAAGTCATGACCAAGCCGTTCCACTCCCAAGGAGGGAGCGTAATTGAGAGAGTTCTCTGACCAGATGTGCTTGGCAGTCGTCACACATTCGGCGTAGTGTCAACGTGACGTAATGTAGTCGACGCCTGTGCTCCAAGGGGGTGGGGGGCATGTCACCCCCAAGAACTTGGCGAAAGGGGAGGGCCCCCGAGCCACCCCCCCCCCCCCCCCCCTTGTAGTCTCTGCCTATGTGACATGCCGTTACATATTGAAGAAAGTGGCCTGCTTTCCAAATTCATTGCAGGTACTTTTATCCAAATTCAGTGCAGATATCATAGCCAAAATACTAGCTTAGCAGACAAAATTCAAGCAGTTTCTTTGATTTCAATAATATGCAAACTACTATCAGCCCTACCTGTTTGCCATGCATGGTATATAAGCGGGCATATGTGTCGCTGATGGTGTATACACGAACATGTCCAAGGTGCAGCTGTCCAGATGGGTATGGGAACATAGACAGAACATACATTTTTTTGTCCGGATCCTGCAGTGCCAGAACAAGAGCAGAAACTCTCTCAATGCAAGGTAAATATAAAGCAACAGAAGAAATATATCAAAAACAGGTCATGCTCTACTCAATGGCAACTGACCATAAAACTTGGCCCCTTCACACAGGCACACAATAAGCACAAAATCAGCTAGCTGCCGCTTTGATAATGAAAACAGCACATCTACATATGATTTGTTCAGAGAAGTTCACATTGAACATTTTTTTACTGCAACAGCAGTTAAATGCTCAAAACTGGGTTTACTGCATTCATCTGTCTGTACTTAACAATATACCATTGTTGTCTTGGTTTTATCAAAGTTATGGTGGTGTCAAATGACTCCATCAGCTTCACTTTTCATCATGTGGCCCAATGAAAGAACAAAACTTCAGCCCAACCACTAGTGATTGAACTTGGGAACCTGAGGCAATAAGCAGTTGGGAGCAGTGTTGTGTGGAACGGTGTTCCTGGAACTAGATAGTTCCTTTTGAGAGGAATGGAGGAACGCCACCGTTCTGTCAAGGGTCGGTGGAACTGTAACGGTAACTCGTTAGGTTTACGAAGGAACAGCAGAGAGAACGGCGTTGAACAGACGCATGCACTTATGCAGCACATCACGCAGGGCGGATGGGCGACCGCATGAGGTGCAAAGAACTATGCTTGCCTGTCATGTGACTATGGTGCATTTTTTTCATGAGTTCTCTGTTATATTTTTTTTTACTAGGCTTCAAGAATGTCACGTGACGCTGACTCCTGTAGTTTCGTTTCTTTCCTCCATGCTGGCATGCTGGCCTGCCGCATTCATTAAACCCCTATATATTGTTCCTTTCAATGCGGTTTCTTGTGCAAGAAATTTAATTATATTTGGTGCATGTGAGTAACTTTCCATTTGCACATCTGAAGCATAGTATCCTGACTGTGCATCTGAAGACCGAAGTGGAAAGTGCCATATGTGTTGCACTTGTAGTAGACGAGCACTAAAGTTGCAGTTAGACATGTCTGGAGTATGTCCGGTGCTCTCTGAAGAAATTTGTCTAGGAGCATTTCTTTGGATTCTTTTTATCTCTAGATAATCTGCTGCCGGCAATGTTCAAATTCATATAATATACGTAGTTCGATGTGAGTTTTAATTTCCTCACTTTATTTCCCCTCAGGATTATCCGACACTATATTTTAATTTCTTAAAAATTAAATGTAACATTAACCCTTTTAATGCCGGGTTTTTTTCTGACTGCTCCTCACCCCCTGCTGGGTATTTTTTTTTTTTTCATGTTGGTTCAGCATAAATTTCATGCTAGTAATGCACCATGATACTCCACAGGACATGTAAAGATATTCATCAGCAGTTCTTGAATTTCTTCGTCCGTCAAAGCGCAGACGCATTTCGTGCTCTGACTCGCCATGGCTGCTGCGCTCTGCCGAGACGAAGCGACGCGGGTGTAAACACGTGCACTCCATCTGTTGTCTAAAACTTAATTTACAAGTTCTATGTGTTTAGGTGACCTCTCCATAGATGGCGGGACATGAATGCAATTTCTTTTTGCACGAGTTGTCTCGGGAGTGGCAGGGAGTGAGTTTAAAAAACAACACGAGTATACTCGGGAGTAGCAGGGGGTGCGCGTGGGTGGTTTCACGAGTTATCTTGGTAGTGGCAGTTAAAGGGTTAGTGTAACGACACGTTCCAATGTTCGAAGTGTAACTGGAACTCGTTCCTTTCGCATTAATGGAACTTGTAACGGGAACTCGTATCAACATTGTGAAGGAACGAGGAAGGAGCTTTCGTTCCTGTTTTAGAGGAACGTGTACAACACTGGTTGGGAGCCAGATGTGCTAACCAGAGCTATTTCGCAACATTTGCGATTGTGCAATGCAGACTCTGAGAGTAATGGCATCTGTGCATAGTGTAGCAGAAGGTCGTCGGCATCGCAAAGGCAAAGTTGTTCTTGAGAAGATGGTGGTGTCTGCTGTGAGAGCCTGTTACTGTCAAAGTAAATAATGCCAGGGCCAGATTCTGTTTTTCTTTCATTGAAGACAAGAATGAAAAAGTATCATCATAATGTTGGTCGAGCCACCCACATCAAGAAAATCCTGAAACTTCAACAATAGCCCGGTTGATTAATTGCTTTAGGACGCTTAACGTTCCAAAGCAATATTGGGGCTATGACAGACATACTGTGGTGGAGGGCTGCAGATTATTTTGACCATCTGTAGTTTTTTTATGTGCACCTATATGTGTAAACGATTGCTTTTACATTTTCCCGCATCAAAATGTGGCCGCAGTGGACATAAATCAAACCCGAAGCAGGTAAAATCAACATGGGCAAACGTAAATTGCTAGATTTGACTACAAAAACATCTCAACATAAGTACACAATAATTCTACTAATGTAATGCAGCATGGTGCAGAAAGAAGCCACTTGGTACATTAGTACAAAAGGAGAAAAAGTGGAACACACACGTCCAAAGAGCTAACGCATGTTCGCGGGCTTGTTGGTTTGGATGTATGATTAAAATATGCAGCGCGACTAGACAAAGAATAAGAAAGGTGACACGCACACAGCAGTACTTTCAACTACAGATTTTAGTTTTTCCACATACACAATATATATACATATCAGCTGTACAGTAATTAAACATCAGAATAGCATACATTCATAGGTACAGGGTAATAGTAAATGGTAATAGTAATTCTGGTGTTGGGTTGCTGAGCACGAGGTCACGGGATCAAATCCCGGCCATGGCGGCCGCATTTCAATGGGGGCGAAATGCGAAAACACCCGTGTACTTACATTTAGGTGCACATTAAAGAACCCCAGGTGGTCCAAATTTCCGGAGTCCCCCACTACGGTGTGCCTCATAATCAGATCGTGGTTTTGGAACGTAAAAACCCATAATTTAATTTTTTTAATGGTAATTCATAGGTACATAAGTAACGTAACCATGCACACGTCCACAGTTTAATCAAAACATACAATGCAGAGAGCAGGCCAATCTCAATTAATCAAGGAACAGCATTTCCTTTTATGATAGCATCCTAGAAGGCATGCTCACACACTCGTTAATCATATTTGTGATTTCATACACCTCAATCATTTCTCTTGTAATGCTACTTTGTGGCCAATTCAAAATGAAATAATCTTCAAAGAGTGGGGTGCAGCTGTACTCTTAGCAATCTATGCCTAAATGGCCTGAAATAGTTTCTGTCACATTATAGTGATGCTCCTTCAGCCTGAGTCTGAACAGATGGAATTTTTTTAATGAGAGGCAAGAAAGAAAAAGGTCCTGAGAAAAAGGTCCTTCATGTCCACAGAAAATGCTGCAAGGAATTTTCTGTGGACATAAAGGACCATTTTTATTCTCTTCTGCAGATTAATTTGACGAAATGTTGGGCTGACAACAATGACAGACTTGGAGTAGTCTAATTTTAACATGTTTCTAGGTTGTCATGTGAACAATTTTTTAACTACTTTCTTTTTACCTAAATGAACATTTGCAACATGCGATGCAAATATTGTCAAACAAAAAAATGGTGTAAGTATTGAGTCCTGTGTTGCCCCCTAAGTGACCTGTACGTAGCTAACTGCAACCAAGTTCTTGAAGAGTGGTGGTTGAAAAACACTGATGTCACCACTGTATTTAGGTTTGTTGATGATTTTTTTATTTATTATGAATACTGAGTTTTGTATTGGTCATTTCGAAAAACTTAACGCCGTTCACTGACTGCTTGTCCTCTCTGGTGTCGACACATCAAGTGTCAATTGGCAATATCAGCAGGTATTTATACTTAGGTCTGTACTTCCTAACACTGCGTGTTTGCTGGAGCTATGAGCCGAGAGGAAATGAGCCAGAGCTTCCTGTCACGCCTGCACATTAAACACTTGTAAAATGCACCCAGTAATACAATCTAGCCTCAATAATTCTCCGTTGTAGTCCTGTGACCATAAAGTTGAAACCAGTTTGTGGGGCCAGGCCATCTGGTTGCTGCTGGTTACCCCTAGTGACTTGCGACTGCTGACTTCAGAAGCAGATAAGAAGAATCACATTGAGCGAAACAAAAAGCTCTGCTAGAGTGAAGAAGGTTGCGGTTTTACCTTACATACACAGCATTTCCCATAATCTCAAAAGGATAGTGAGAAACGCCAGAGTGGATGTAGGTTTTCCTGCCCCTGAATGATTGCAGAAGCTCTATACAAGATGGTTGATAAAGACAAAAAAAGAGATGAATGCCTGCATTACACAACATCGCAAACAATTTGTGGATTGTATAGGAAACGTTATTTACTTGATACCTTTCTCGTGCAAAAAAGTGTACACATATTGATCAGACAGACCTGTGTATTAATCAAACGCTGAAGGCACGTCATTATAATGTGACAAAAATCTATTCCAGGCTATTTAGGCATGCATGGCCGAGAATGCAGCTGCATCTTGCTCTTAGAAGATACTTCCATATTGAATCGGGCCCACAATAAAATTACAAAAAACGTTATTCATACATATGAAATCACCAAAATGCAAGACGAGTGCATCAGCTTGCCTTCTGCGACACTATCAGAAAAATAAATGCTGTTCTCTGATTTATTGCTATAGCCCTGTTCACTCTATGTTTTGATTATGCTGTGGACATGTGTATGGCTCTACGATCTCTACCTATGAATGTATGCTATTCTTGTTTTATTGTCATTCGGCTGTTATGTATATACAGACCTGCCAACCTTAGAACTAGAACAATTACCATTGTAGCCAATAAATACAAAGATTTAATGATTATTCAAGATGCTACCTGTTTATTAGAGATTTGCAGGCTCTGCTATGTAGGGATGCTGTCAACAGGCACTCTGTTCTATACAGTCGCAACTAGAATGTTCTGCACCACAAATGTTTATGAAAGACGGGAAAAAATGTTATCTATTCCAGAGTAGCACGAATTTTCACAAATATGAAGCATTAAACTTTTATGAAGTGCTTTCATGAAACATTCATGTAACAGCGGCCGAAATTTCAGTTGCCATTATAAAGTGGTTCCATAAATTGGTGTCGTTGCTGCACGGGCAGGCCTGTATAATTGACAGGTCGGAAAAATCAGTCAGTATTTCTATTTTAATTCGTTCAGAATAGGCTCTACTCTAAACAAGGTGCAAATGAAAAATTGTAAAATTATTTCTGTCAATATGAAAATCATGAACAAGCTTGTAAAATCTGTAATTATACAATAAAATTGCACAAGTTGGCAAGTATGTATATATATTTTCTTATGAAAACAAAAATCTGTAATTGAAAGTAGCATGTGTGTGTCTTCTTTCTCTGTATTCATCTAGTTATGCTGCACATATTAAGCACAAAGAGTCATAGAAGTGCATTGTATCACACTCTGTATTTGTGAGTCTGTGTTCACAACTACTTTGCTGACTTTCTTGCTATTTTAACAGGTAAATTTTTATCAATCAGCAAAATTCATTACTCAAGCGCAACTTAATTAAAGCTGTGCCTTAAAAAAAGAAGAAGAAAGAGAATTGCTTGTCAATGATAAAGATGAACCCAATAATTAGTAAAAAAAAGCCAGCAAGAACACACAAACACTCACTTGCACATATGGTGATGTATATTTAACATTTATTTGTACATGTGACCCACTACTATAAGACTTCAGCCGACATGAACCAGGATTTTTGTAACTGCTAAATGAAGATGTGGTAAATGCAAGCAAAAAAGTAAAATCACATGGTGTCGATTCTTTGCTGCTTTGTATCACTATGACTTGTCATGCAGTGTAAAACAAAACATAAAATGACAATGTTACAACTAGTGGAGTGAAGATATAAGGTTATCCATGCAGCCAGGTCCCCTTTGTTCAAATATAGTTACCTTCCATAGGAATCTGAACTATTTAATTTATGGTATTTGATCTGCTGCCACACACTGATTTTGATGTGTGTGCTTTTAGAGAGCAGCTCTTAGGCGCCTGCTCCGGCGGCGAGCGTCGGCATCCTACCTTGTAACCGAGCATAGCAAAAGATGAGAGCAAACTCGGAGCGCAGCAAGGAATGAAAAAAGCGGCGAGAGCGAAGAGGCACAAGGACGAAAGCGGAAAGGAGGGTGCAGCGGAACCATGAGGCAGTAAGCGGAGGAGGGTATGTCGAAAGCATAAGAAGAAAAGCGCAGTGCCACGCATGTGGGGCTTTGCGGCATCGATGGCTACAAGATGGCGCCGTTGGTGGATTTTTTTTTACTGTCACCGCTTCTAAACAACTTGAAGACTACCTTTCAGTTTTATTTCAGTTTTGGTCACACTTGTCTTTTTCCGGCCTTTTCAGAAAGCTGGAACAATGAAATGTCGACTAAAGGCACCACTGTGCCCTCCAGTGCACAATCACATTTTCCAAAACAAATTATGCAAGTGCATTTTGAAATAAAAATAAATAAGTAAATGAGCACATCAGCCACTTCAGCCACAGACATTTGTTGTTATGATAGCAGCAGCAAAAACTGTAGATTGCATCCAGTCACCTGATCTTCAGCTCAAGTACTCTAGCCTCAAACGTCAGCACATACACAAAGGTGAGCTTTCTTTTGGCATGCTCAGATCCCATTTCATTTGTGTTCCCATTTGTTTCTACGTATTTGGTTCTCAAAACAGCTTAAGAGCTTCAAGAAGCTTTGTTAAAGCAGTGGGCATCTAGACATAACAGCATGCTTACCACATGTTCAGGTGGGGCTCGATTAATCTTGTCCTTCCAGAACTCTTCAACTTTGAGCCTTGTTTCTGCATTTATCTTTGGATTCTGGAACAGTAAAGGAAGATTTACAAGAAACAGACAGATAGATGCATAATTTTTGAAGAATGTTCTAAACATATGAAACATTTAAATAATAATTAAAAAAATTTGACTTTGCCAATTAGTCCGCAGTTTAAAGTATTAAGTCAAACTTCACTGTTACAAAGCTGCATCTGATGCGAAAATACATTCGTTATATCCTATATTTGTTATAAGCATATGTACACTGATATTTGCTAAAAAAAGTCACGACCACTATATGGTCGCAGAAGCGTGTCAGTCCGCTTGTTACGTGGTAATTAGGTTCATAGCTGAGACACTTTCCATGTAATAAATAGCCTCCTATTCTGTAAAATTGAAGTGGGCGACTTAGGGTTAAATCAAATTTCATGACATATATATGCCTCTTTCTTTCATATATAAAGGCACTATTTTTTGGTCACAAATGCAAGCGGTGAAAGAAGTCGCCTTCATAGAGTTGCATGCTATGCATGAAATGGAGAATAGTGACACACAAATTTGCAATTAAAAAAAATATTTAATTATGGGTTTTTACGTGCCAAAACAACGATCTGATTATGAGGCACGCCGTAGTGGGGGACTCCGGAAATTTGGACCACCTGAGGTTCTTTAACGTGCACCTAAATCTAAGTACACGGGTGTTTTCGCATTTCGCCCCCATCGAAATGCGGCCGCCGTGGCTGGGATTCGATCCCGCGACCTCGTGCTAAGCAGCCCAACACCATAGCCACTGAGCAACCACGGCGGGTCACACATTTGCAAGTATAGCGAGATTAACCTATGAGCTGAAAATTTTGTGATGACTTAATTGTGAACACTAAACACATAACAGCTCTAAAATGTAACCACACACAAAGTCAAACCAATTTAGCCTATAAATATAGGTACAGAAGTAATTGTCTCTTGTTGCAGCAAATATACTGAATGAAATATAACCTGTGATCAATAAATATGGTGAACGAATTGCTGGCGTGTGGTGTAGTTGATACTACTGGTTGATGGTCAGGTAAGTGAAGCCCACGAGGTCTGTCAGTCATCGTTCACGAAGCTGTGTAGTTCTTCAGACACGAAAGGACAATGGTTTTTGGAGATTGCCGACATCCAACGCAATGTGAACACTGAACTCAACCACATCCCACAGGCTGCCTTCACTCAAAGTGTGCGACATCTCTACATGTGTTCTCAAAAGTGCATAACCATGGGAGGCAATTATCTTTCGAAGGACAGTAAGCTGTATTCCTGCATACATGTACCACCTTTCATGCAAATAAATAATGAAATCAATCATTCACCGTATTTATTGATCACAGGTTGTATGCTGCAAGCTTTATCAAACTCATTATGGATTTGTACAGATTAAGTTTGTGCTCTTGTTTTTAACTATCAAGGCTTTGCCCATTTGGCTTCCCGGATGTTTTATTTTGTTTCTCCAGGCGGAATTTCAAAACTTAACCCCACCCCCTCTTTTTGTGTTCATTCACTCATTTGGTCTTACGCAGTGCTTACAGTCAGGGGGGCTCAGGGGGGCCTGGCACCCTTCCATTTCTTAAGGAGGGGCTCAGCCCTCCCTTGGCATGTCAACTGTAGCACTGTGGCATCCATTCGACACGCGCTAGAGGTGATTTTATTACCAGTAGTGCTTTGTGCGAGGCAATTCTAACTCTCCAATTCTGCGATTAATGATTTAATCGCGATTAATCGGTTGATGTGGCTTGAGCAAAAATAGGAAAACAGGTATTGTTGTACTGCTGCATGCATTATTCCGAGGCACTGCACACGATGGTCACCCCCCTTGTTCGACTAAGATTCTTGGCACAACATACTGTGTATGAGCCACCTGAGCATGAAGCTACCTGCTCGTGAATTAGTGAAGGTTCTCCTTGGTTTCTTTAGGTTACCAGTTCATTTTCATTTGTTTAGTTGTGCATTATGAGTACTGTGTTATACCAAAGGCACATCAATTTTTTCCACTTTTGTAGGTAAGTATGTGTGAAACCATAAAATATACTGTTGCCTGAGGTTGTCATTAAAGCAAGGCAACTAATGTTCTGTGCTGCAGCCAGACTTATCTGCGCTGAGCGTACATATCTTTAATCCTTTACTTCCCGAGTTATTTTTGAAACAAAAATGTTTCACAATGCCATTTTTTATGTGCTTGATTGAATCGGCACATTAAATAAATGCCCAAAGTACACTCACAATAATATATTTATTTGCAGAACACACATAAAAATTTGTTCAACTTTGGATAAATTTGGCGTCACTACAACTGCATGAAGTTGGCTTTGACAGCGCCGATAAAGTAAAAAAAATGTCAACATCCCGAACACAACTTCTGTGGCCTTTGAGAGTTGTGATGAAACTGACTGTCACATAGAATCACATTTAGTCAAGTAGAAAGGCCCTAATGTGGCACACGCGAAAGAATCTTTAATAATGTTTCGGCAGGTGGTCCTTCTTTCATTGAGTAATCACTCTTAAAAAGGCAGAACCACCATATATATATATATCAGAATAAAAGCACGTAGGAAAATATACATGGCTTGCACGTGACGTCACTTCCGCCCCAATCAAGTGCCGGCGTCCATGCTGGCGACCCATTCTTCGTTTCGCAGATGTCCGTCCGTGCGGTCCGTACCGACAAGTGCCTTGCCTGTGACGCTTGACCGCTCCCGATACGCTGTGAATTGTTTTTTTATCTATTCGGGAACGATGTCTCCTCCCCAGAGGAGTGAGCCATTGAGTGCAGGCTATTACTCTGAACTTCTGGGATCGGCGCGCGTACGCTATGAAGAAAAGGTGCAAATGTGTGACGGTATGGACCCGTACACGCTGCAACCGGGCATCGACACGACGATCGACGTGAATGTGTTCCCTGAAGTGGCCCACGGGGATATCGTAAACTATCTAGTTTACTCCTCCAGCTTTGTGACGTTGTAAGAAATGAAAGCTTTCAAATCAATGGAAGCACACAACTATTTCACCAGCGTGTGGGCGAGAAGCCTGTCTGCAATGCGTTTACGAGACGAAAAGGTGCTTCTCCTCGGAGAGGTGGGCTCAAGAACCTTTTCTGGCACGTTTCTCGAAAAATAGCCTCCCATTGTTGTGATTTACGCGGAGTGAAAAATAAATTGTGCATCTGAATGTGGTGGCACCATTTTTGGATGACGGGCAAACTTCAAAGACGCCCGCGTACCAAAATTTACCGAGCATGTCAGCAAACGCTACGAGGATCAAATTCCGCCCCAATTAGTCTGATTTCCGCTGTAAATATACAGTAATGAAGATAAACAATGCCTGTTCTTTTACACTGCTCTGTTCGCGGCCAGGTTATCTGGTGTGCATACGCCCGTTTTTCTCTGCCGTCGTAGCTCGCTGCGCTCATAGCGATCCGCATCTGCTTGCCTAATGCTGTAGCCGAGATGCAGCGACGGGGCCCAGTCTGGGTTCGTGCTATCGAAAAAATCGGATGGCGTCCCTGCGAATCAAAAACATTCACTTCTTCAGAGCGTAGTCCTTGCTTCCCCCGTTTTCACGAACATTTAGTTCACGGCACAAGCCTTTTACCTAGCTGTCACGAAGTGCGCTCCGCACACACGTAAATTGGGGTTCTGGGGGTCCAGATCGGCTCGATTAATGCGAGCCAGCCACAACGTGCGCCGATTTGTGCTGAGCGTCTTAGAGAGCTCGTACCTGTCTACGACGATCCTCGGAATTCGGAAGAAGTTCGTGTTAGTAGGCTTCTTCTTTCGCCTGGAGCTGTTGCTACGGTTGGAGCAGCCAACGACTGAGCAGAAAACCATATTGAAGCTGCGAGTGGTCGCGAACCAACACGATGCGAGCTGACAGAGGCTGCGTTAAGCAAGCAGTGGCCCGGCAGTGGCGCGTCAGCATGGCCGACAGGCATCTCACGGCGACCGGATGTGACGTCGGTGCAAGCCATGTATACCAGGATGTTACTGACGTTTCGGCTGGGGCCACCCTCGGTCAGAGTGAAGGACGGTTCCCGGCCGAAACGTCATTAATTTCTTGCATTTTTCTTTGGTGCTTCTATTCTGTGACCTGTTGCACTGCTGGATCCTGTGATTCAATGCATCACTAATATATATATATATATATATATATATATATATACCCATAATGTGACCGTGTGTGAGTGCGCAAGCGCTATACTGGACGCCGCCTTATGAGCCCCCCCCTCCCCCCCCCCCCCCTTCACTGGAGGGAGACTAAACCCTGGTCTTACGTCCAAAGGCATCATACGACCTATGAAAACGCCGTAGTGGAGGGAATAATTATGACAACCTCAGACTCCTTAACGTGCATCCAAAGCACGGTACACGAGTGTGTTTGCATTCCGCCCCCATCGGAATGCGACCGGGGATCGAACCTGCAACCTAGTGCTCAGCAGCAAAAGTGTGCATTTCTCACCTACGGGTTTCGGCATGCAGTACGTAAATATATAAACACACTGTCACATTATTATCAACTGATGTTTCAAATATTTTTGCATGTTGCCTATTGTTTATCGAGAAGTATAGACGAGAAACGTGCAACTCAGTGTGGCGAAACTTTAGGGATCAATGTGGAACATTTTCAATGCTTTGTCGCACGCACTACGTGCAGGTGCCACAGGCTAAAGCTGAGGTCGATCGCAGGTCAGATGAACTAAGTACCCACAGTTCATTTAAGGAGCAGACCTTGCAATTCTAGCTAAGCCCAGGATTCACGTAAATGACGATTGTGAATCAGCAACCGAATTCCGATTAGGGCCAACAAAATGTACAGTACGGTTACAATGTGAACGAGCAAAATGAGTATGAATAAAACCTTCAAGACGTCACGCGAGAAAGAAAACAAGCGAGACGTGTTGCGTAGAAATAGACAAGAAAGTAGACGGAAGGTTCTACTTTGCACATGGGAAAATTCAGGAAGGGAGAACAGGGGCAAGGAACAATTTCAAGGTGTCGTCTGCTTGCTTGTTCCGTGTCTCGATACTAAGAAACATGCGCGTCGGCTGCTGCGGCCGGCTGTAATGAATACTGGGAGCACTTACCCAAATGGATGTAAGGCTAAATATATTTCTAAAGTTTCGCTTTTTTCGGTTCCTTGCAAGGGCGCGTACAATTATATGCATACTTTAATATCAAAATCGGAAGCATTTAACACAAGAGATCACGCTGCGAGAGAACATGCGGACCGCGCTAAACTGACTCGGCTTGACTGGTGCTTTTGTTCACATACAAAGACAACACAAGTCACACAAAGACGCAGATTCCTCGAAGTGAGCATTAGTAAGTTACCATTTCTCGTTATTCTCGTTAAATTGTCATCACATGTTTGCATGTCACAAATTAAGTCAAATAAGGTCATCACATTTATACAGTGACCAGAGCGCAAGGTGCGAAAGGTGAAGCTAAAACGCACTTCAAGTGCAACTATTAATAGTGCAACGCATCAGTATTTAACGCACACAAAATTTTAAGGAATTTTGTGCAATAAATAAACAAATTTGTAACTAAAATAATTAATTTATTTTACGTTTGACAAAGTGCTGCATAATATTTTGCTTCAAGCTTTGGGTGACACTATCTGTCTACCTCATTCCCACAATACCATTCGGTTTCTCTCTCCTTTTTCATCCGATCGTGGCTGCTGGTGCACGGTAAGAGTTTGTGTTGAAGTTGCAATCTTATTTAATCCTGAAATCTTATTCAGATCGACTATTTTTGCTGTGTCTGGGTAGTACGTGTGACCACCGATTTGTGTTGTACGCAGTATTTTTAAGACTGCTTTTAGCAATATCGAGAAATTTTCTGGTGCGGTAAGGTGCGAGTTGTGTTGCATTTCGATCGTATGCAGGTTCATTCGAGATGGCTCCCAAAAGGAACAACATGGTCCCTAATGGCCATTTTCATAAGGACTGGCAACGCTACGTGAAGACGTGGTTCAATCAGCCTATGCGGAAGAAACGCCGTCATGCACACCGCGTGAAGCGGGCTCGAGCCATCGCACCCAGACCCGTCAAGGGAGCCCTCCGACCTGTTATTAGGTGCCCGGGTTTCAAGTATAACACAAAACAACGCCTGGGCAAAGGTTTCACACTTGAGGAGCTCAAGGTAAATATATGTGCCATTCCTATTGCCACTTGGCTTAGTTGGTAATTGAAACAACCAGGCTTTTCACAACCACCTCCGAAACCTGGGGGACCACGCTTACGTTTAGGCAGCATCTGCACACTGGGCTGCAACACAGAAAACAGCGAGGGCTGAGCATTGATGTTTATCTACTTTGTTGCATTACACTGCTGCTGCGTTTGTGGAGCATTCTCTTGAAACCGACTTTCGATAGAGCTCGGATTTGGGCTTATGAATATTCGTTTTAATGGTGCAAGTGTATTACACCTTACTTGAATCTTGAGGCTTTATTTGGAATGCGGCTGTTGGGCTCCACTAATTTGTAGACGGACTAATCAAGCTGCTCGCACCATTGCTTGCTTTAGGCCTGCTATGTCTGAGCTTTAGCCTTGTGACCTCCATGGATAAAGCTCAGACAATAGTATTGATGTGAATTTCACTCTATTATGCGTTCGTTTAAGAGCATTCTGCTGTTATATCTTCATTATCTGTTAAATGGAATTGGCACTAGTAAATAAAGCCTTCTTAAGCTACAGATAAGCTATGGCCAAGATCTTGATGCAGTTTACAAACAGTACAAAGTTCAGAGATGTCATAGCTGGGGTTTCTGGGATATGTGACTGCCATTACCATGAACTGATGACTAATTGTTGACGTTTTGTTTGCATATCTCAGCATGTAATGATTTGTTGTGCAAAGGGTGAGTGCATAAAAAAACAGGCAGGCATGGAGCTGCACTACTTTTCTAAAGTTGTAACTAAAGGGCTCCTCACCAGATTTGGGCATTGCCATAAGACAAGTGCAGTGCATAGATCAGTGGCGATGGTCTGCTAAATATTTAACTGCATGCTCTGAAAACAGCTGAAAATTGAAAACTGCACACCCTTCTTCTTGGAGCCATGCTGTCCTCCACCAGAGATGGGCGCACACAGCACCTGCACCAGCGCAGGCAACTCCCTTCCGCAATACCGAAAAAAAGCAACTTGTACCATAAGAAGGGGGGGGGGGGGAGACGTGGTGATATGCCGCCTTGCAGTTTCTGTGCCAGCTTCCTGACATCTTGGATTTTGAATGGGTTTGCTCGGCCTATTAATCTAAAGAAGCCAAAGACAACTTGCAGGTTAAGTTTGAATATGTGTACAGTGCTTTAACAAAATGAGTTGGAAGGCAGGCAGGCCGCTGCATCTTAGTCAGCATGCCGTCATGTAGCGGGGTCATTTCTTTCATTGTTTTCGTAATATTAAAACATTTGGCATATTTTTCAATTGGCTGAATAGGT
Organism: Dermacentor silvarum; assembly: GCF_013339745.2. Lineage (NCBI taxonomy): Eukaryota > Metazoa > Arthropoda > Arachnida > Ixodida > Ixodidae > Dermacentor > Dermacentor silvarum. Next base: position 106,396,923 of record NC_051154.1, on the reverse strand, counting down.
TCTTTCCAAGTATGCTCAACATCAGAGTTCTCATATTGGACGTTCATGCAGTTCTTGCGCGGTGTCCACATTCTGTAAACTTGACAAAACTCACTGAAGAATTGAAAATTCTATTCTGCAGCTGTACGCTTTTCATGATTCTGAAGTTGCAAGAAATGCACTAAAACTGGTGAAACCATTTGGAAATTCATGACGTTCACTGACATACCAGTGCTGGAGTTTGTGCTAAATTCACCTCGTGTTTAGCCTTCTATTGAGCAGACTTACTGCAGAAATAGTATAGTTAACTGTCAATTGCCTTTTGATGCAGTAGTCAGTTTGTGTCTTGGTGCTTGTATTCAGTAGCTGCTGCTATTCAAAAATTTTGTGCTGTTTGCAGCAGCTAGTAGAAGTATTTTCAGATTGTAAAACTTCGATAAAATGGCTATGCTATGCTGCTACATAGGACCTCTCACATAGAGTAGCAGCATAGGAGGCAACCAAGTTAGCAAGTGGCCAAATAGGTGCTTTCCAAGTATGGTAGACATGGAGTACCTGATCTCGTATTTCATGTTCCTGTAGAAAGTTGTCGCATGGAGTCCACATTCTGTAAACTTAACATAAATAATTAAAGAAATCAAAATTTTTTATCTGGTCTGCAACTATATGCTTTCTGTGATTCTGAAGATGCAAGGGTGAAACTAAATTTTCAGTAGACAGAATTGTTGCCTGAGGGGGCTGTGTGGTATTGTGCTTGATGTCGGCAGCAGACTTCGTAGCCATCTTTTTAAACTCTCTCAAAATCCGAATGACATTCAAGGCCCTGAAAGCTTGTAAATTTTGTTTTTTAGCTGAACATAGTGAATTGTTGAGACATCTGGCCACAAGGTTGGTGCAATCTGCAAGTCAAGCTAGTCCAATTTCGTTACTTAGTACGAATATATAACTATGTGAAATGGTCGAAAGTTCATTTTTGTTAAAATGTAAGGGATAAGAGCCTCGGGGGAGAACGAAGGATGCTGCAAGTGTGGGGACTGCTCTGAATAATTCTGCTTGTTTATAAGCTCCCAAGTTGACCAGGCGTCCCAATTAATGATGTTATGTGCATGTATCAAATCCCCCCCCCCCCTCCTTTTTTTTTCTAGTCATATTTTGTGCAAACTACAAATTTTTTAGAGATAAGGAATTGTTTAATATTCAATTCAACATTTTAACGCATTTTCTCAAATATTCTATTCGATCAGAAAATTTCACTATTCAACCATATCTAGTTACTAGCTTTATAAGGTTGATGGTGATCAGGGATATTTGGTGGTGATTAGATCGCTGAGCTTTTCTCGTGTGCCATTTTTAAGCCCGGCTCACATAGAGCAAAGTTACACGGCGAACTTGGCGCGGGCCAGTGCGGCAGATCGCCAGCGGGCCGCCGCCACCTCGACCTTAGAGGGAAAAAAAGCACCTGCTGCCATCGCTTTTGAAAGGAAACAAAAGCACAGAAAAGACTCGCACAAGACAGCGCGCGCACGTCATTTCTGCACTATTGTTTGCTCTCATAAGCTACGCACCATCTAGCCCAGCTTCAAGTTGATCGCCGAAACAAAAAGGGGGAGGGGGGTAGGTGGAGAGAGACAGGTAGCCTCAAGCAAACGAAAACAAATTATAAAAACGCTTGTTGCAAATAACCAATGAAACAGTGAATCGGAAACAAAAAGCACATTTGAACAAAGAATGGTGATTATTGTTGGCTTACCTTCAGGGTCACTACCAATCTCCACGTCAACTTCCTGCCACACTACGATCTTTTTCCGAGAGTTCTTGTATTCAGGGTGGCTTCAATCCCATAATATTGGTCGTGCCTGGACGGCTATGATCAGCCTATCGTACGCGATGCACGCAGCTTTTGTCGCCATATTCTGTGGCTGGCTAGTAGAGTCAAATGTGGCGGCTGGAAGTCGGACGCGACCGCGCCCTGATTAGTCTGCGCCACTCGCCGCTTCCGGCGAGTGGCGCAGACCTCAGATATCTAACCCGCCTTGATCGTCGGCGAACAGACGCCGGCTGTCGAGCAAACAGCCGCCGGGTGGACACTGAGTGCGGCCGTCGCCACTTTTTCGCAAGAAAATCGCTCCATGTGGGTCGGGCTTTATTAGTGTGTAATAAAAAAACGCGTGTTGTTGACAAGTGTTACAATCGATGTTCAAAATTGGAATTTCCAAAACTTTGACAAAGCATATTGGACCCGCCGTGGTTGCTCAGTGGCTATGGTGTTGGGCTGCTGAGCACGAGGTCGCGGGATCGAATCCCGGCCACGGCGGCCGCATTTCGATGGGGGCGAAATGCGAAAACACCCGTGTACTTAGATTTAGGTGCACGTCAAAGAACCCCAGGTGGTCCAAATTTCCGGAGTCCCCCACTACGGCGTGCCTCATAATCAGAACTGGTTTTGGCACGTAAAACCCCATAATTTAATGACAAAGCATATTGGACAAAAACTGCTACAAGCTCTGCTCTAATGCAGGTAACATTGTGCTGAAACCACATAGCTTGCGTAGTCTGGTAGTGGTGGCTAAAAGTAATACAAAAGTTGTACCTTGATATTAGTTTATAATTGCTAATGTTCTGCTCAAACCTGTTTTTGAACTAGGCTGCAGGAATTGCTAAGAGGGTTGCCAGAACCATTGGCATTGCTGTGGACTACAGGCGCCGCAACAAGAGTGTTGAGAGCTTGCAGCAGAATGTGCAACGCCTTAAGGAGTACCGCTCGAAGCTGATATTGTTCCCTCGCAAGGCTTCCAAGCCTGCCAAGGGTGATGCATCGGTATGTTCCTTTTGTTGCTTTTGTTCCTTTACTCGTGCTTTAATCAATGTACTATTACGTAAATCATTTTATCTCTCATAACTGCTTGCAATAAGCTGGAAAGACATACGGTAAAAGCAGGGAGTATAGGTCGAACCCTGGCTTTGAGGTAAAGTTAAAAAAAATTCTTCAATGCAGTTGACTACAGAGCATACTTAGTTTGATATATACTCCCATTGGTCGCCAGATAAAAACTGCATGTGAACTGTCAAGATTCTCATTTGGGGACAGCTGCTAGTCACTTATGACATCCTACAGCACATCAGTCATGTCCAAGGTGTTTGTTATGCATGACTAGGCACACTCAACGGGCAATGATTGGCACCCACTGGGTGCCTGAGGTGCAGTCATTGACTCTTCTTGGTCTAGTTCCCGTCAATAGCAGCTTCAGGTTTTTCTTGCCGTGTTCAAAGGCTGCCATGGCCAACTTGACCTCCCTTCTGTGCCGCTGATTTGTCCTAGCTGATAGTCATTCCTTCCGCCACACTCATTCATCATCAGCCTATATTTATGTCCACTGCAGGACGAAGGCCTCTCCCTGCGATCTCCAATTACCCCTGTCTTGCGCTAGCGTATTCCAACTTGCGCCTGCGAATTTCCTAACCTCATCATCCCACCTGACTTTCTGCCGTCCTCGACTGTGCTTCCCTTCTCTTGGTATCCATTCTGTAACCCTAATGGTCCACCGGTTATCCAGCCTACGCATTACATGGCCTGCCCAGCTCATTACAAAGCGCCAAAAGCTTATCTGCTTTTGCAAATGCAATTACTCCAGTGAAACGTTAGGCATTTTCACTTTGTGAAGCAGCACACTTGCGAGTGAATTCAACAGCCTTCACAATTAGTTTAATCTGCCGTTATCAAGAGCACTCGTGCACGATGCTCGCAAAGAAATTCCAGCGCAGTGTTTAAGTTCAGTATGAACAGCGGTCACGATACGAAGTTTTCAGTGAAAGTTGACAGTGGCACCCACTGCTTCACTTGCTGCTTGCGGTGCAGTGCCTTCATGCTCCCGTTCACTTATGTGTATTCTATCATAGTTTTCGAATGCAGCACTGAAGTCATACCAAGACCTGCTAATTTTGCACCCCGAGGCAATAGTAATGCACTTCTGCACATCGTTTGAGAAGTTTGTTCATTTGTAATGGGCAGCACTATTTTGTTTTCCTTGTCATAGTGAACAGACATCCATTAGCATTGTGCCAAAGACCTATAAGATGAGGGGCACTTTTTTACCCATAAGATTTTCATTAATTCGATTCCAACCAAAGGTCCTGGCCGGTGCCCATACATTTCTGCGGGTGCAAACTTTTGTTATTTCTATTCTGAAATTGGCCTACAACACAGAATTCGAACTTGGCTGGCCAGCATGTGTGTACCTGATCCCAATGGTGACCTCAGTGGTGACTCCAATAACAGCACCGTCTGTCTTGACGGCACTTAGAGTACAGTGAATGCATTAAACACTTCATCTCCCGTCGAAAATGCCTATCTGTGGCCTAGAAGAAAGGGAACCGAGGGGCCCGATTTTTAATAAGCATATAATAATGAGCCAACAAACACTAACACCAAGGACAACATAGGGGAAAATTACTTGTACTTAATAATTGAATTGAAGAAATGATAAAATTAATTCCTGCTGTGGCCTGCCACGGAAGCATTTAAAGTGATAATGGCAGTTCACAATAATTTATAACAGCATTTACCCCATTCATGGGTCTTTTTTTGTGTGTGTGTGTGTGTGTGTGTGTGATGGCATTATCATCACATGGTGACCATGAACGGCAACCGAAAAACTTCATATACTGTATTTTCGTGCGTATAACCCGCACCCCTAACTTTGAACTCCACGAAAAAGAAAAAACCTCGCGTATAACCCGCACACTTATCCGAAAAAATGAGGACTAGGAAGTTACAACTACGCGCAGTCATCATTTCGTTTTCAAAACAAATTTATTTCAAAACGACCGCCGCAACGTTGTCAGTGCTGTTGTTCGATTCACTGCTGCCATCCGAGGCTTCGTCGCCACTCTCAAAGATGTAATCGTCTTTGGAACCATCTAAGCCATTGCTTATGGCGCATTTTTTGAAACTTTTGCGCACCATATCGGCTGGGATCGCCCCCCGCGCATCTAAAATCCACTGGCACAGCAGTGCATACCTGGCCTCCACACGCGTCTCGTCGGTGTGAGGGCATAAAGACCGTTGGCCATCCACTGGGCATATAGCCACTTCACGTGTGCCTTGAACGGCCTATTGAGACATGTCAAGTGGTTGGAGCATGGAAGTCATTCCGCCAGGTATTACGACAAGGTCTGTGCTGTTGTCAGCGAGGCGAGCTTTCACCGCGTCAGTGCAATGGCCTCGGAACGAGTCCAGCACCAGCATCGACCGGCGTGCCAACAATGCACTTGGTCTTTTTTCCCAAATTGTTCGAATCCAGTCAATGGCGAGGTCACTGTTCATCCAGGAATTGTCTTTCGCCCGCACCACAATTCCTGGGGACAATGGTGTCCTTGGCAGGGTCTTGCGCTTGAATATCGCATACGGGTGCAGTTTCGTGCCATCGGCCGAAGCACACATCACTGTGCAGCAAAGCTTGGTATTTCCGCCAGTCAGCATGCTAACAGATTTTGAGCCCTTTTTTTTCCAGAGTCGTTTCCATTGGCATCTCAAAATATACGGGAGATTGGTAACCGTTTCCTATCTGAGATAGTAAATAGTTGTGCTGTTTCCTAAGTCCGATGACGCAACATTGAAAGTTGAGCAGTTTCTCCTCGTAACCTTCGGGAAGCCGCTGGCACGTGGTAGTTCGCCGCCGCATCGAAAATCCATGCCTGGCCAAGCGCTGCACCCATCCATGGCTCGCACGAAACTCGCGTGAAATATTCATTTCCCGGGCCAGCTTCAGGGCTTCCATCTGCGCCATCTCTGTCAACACCGCGTGGCCACGACTCTTTCGCACCTCAATTTGGCAAGCTGCATCGCGAGCTGGGGGTACGCTCCAATCTTCGGGCCGCGAACCGCTCACCTGTTGTTCGCAGTTTCGAGAGCCTCTTTTTTCTTCTGCAAGTCGCGAATGCAGGACTCGACGATGTCGTGCTTTCTCGCAGCAGCTCTGTTGCCAATTTTTTCATCAGCAGCGACAATCTCCAGTTTCTCTTTCATTGTAAAAGACTGCCGCCGAGACACACTCATGGTGCTTAAACAAGCCTGGCCAACTGCAAACTGGGTTTACAATAAACGGCACCTGACTTGTGCGAAAAGAGCCTTACCGGACTATGGAGGGGGATAGGCATGCGGACTCTGCACGGCAGGCTGCGCATTGCCGTGAAGCCGACCCCAACCCCCTCCCTTCGCGAATATTCGCAAATAATGCACCCCCACTTTTTAAGCATTTTTTTTTTTTTCAATTTTTGGTGCGGGTTATATGCGAGAAAATACGGTAACATGACGTTGTGCTGCTTTCAATCTGATTATGAAAGCAATTCAAATTGCAAGTTATTTTACACAATAAGCTAGTGGCAACAATTTGCGTCATGCGTTCTTGGCATTACGGAGAATTGCATATGCTTCTCAGGAAAAACTAGCAAACTGGTTAATTAGGCATGGGCCACCATACTGTTTGATAAATGCAAAATATCCAGCATGCAATGGACTGTACAGAGGACCGCAAATTGTGGTTCTGCATAAACAGCAATAAAAGTGCTGTCTGAAAGTGGTGATAATGGACATTAGGTCAATTAATATACATGTGAAAGTAATGTTTGCTGGTTTCATCTTTCTTTTTGCAAGAATCGAAGGCATGCTGCATTTTGCTTGCTAATAGTTAGGTGCGCTTTTGATTTTGATTTCTACATTACTAATGAGCTTTGAACCCATAAAGAGATGGTGCACATATGATTTATGGGCTTGTTAGAATTGGGAAAGTACTGCCAAATGAATGCGCAGTGCGTTTCGTCACTTTTTAATTTTCTTTCTTCGTTTTGTTTAATTCAATCAATTTCATCGCTTCTGTCAGGGTTCGGTGAACAAAAGTCTGCTGCATTCTGTTTTTTTAGGGCAAAAGCATTTTTGCGCATGCCTCTCCGAGATATCTTTAATTACCCCTGTTGCCTATCATTTTCCTATGAAAGTTCCAAAGTTCTGATAAAATGAGATGCACATGGTTTGCCTCTGTTCATTGCTTTTTTGCGTTTGTTCTTTTCCATTGCACAGGCGGAAGAACAGAAGCTTGCAACACAGCTGAAGGGAGTGGTTATGCCACTGAGGAAATCTACTCACCGGGAGAAGCCTCGAGTGCCAACAGAGGAAGAAAGGAAATACTGTGCCTATGTGCACCTACGGCAAGCAAAGGCTAAGGCACGCCTCTGGGGCAAGCGGGCAAAGAAGGCTCGTGAGGCAGCAGAGAGCATGGAAGCCCAAGCTCCAAAGAAGGCTTAGCTCAACTTTGGCGGTTAACAGTAAAGCAAATCGTCCACACGTGGTGGTCTTCGTAGTTCTCAATGGGGGGGGGGGGGGGGTGTTCCTACAAATGGATACAGAAATAGCATGCATATTTGTCAGTATGCTTGGTAAATGCCAACAAAGTGTGCTGTTACAGTAGAACCCCGCTGTTACGTTTTTCACGGGACCGTAAAAAAAACGTAAGAGCCGGGAAACGCAAGAGCCAGGAAACAGGAAAATTTGAGAAATGGGAGTAGTGTTGAACTGCACACAATATTATTTTAATTCTTACGTGCGACAAAAAGTAGTTTCGCCCGACAGCCGAAGTATCGATTGCGATGAGCTATACAAAGTAAGAATAGTAGTTTTATCGTCTGTATAAACTTGTAAACATTCGGTTATTAACTAATTAACAAACATGGTGTCAGCGCCCACAGGCAAACATGAACACATCACACTCGATGAGCGCGGACACGTGCAGTTAAGCGCCGCTGCAGAAGCGAGCGAAGTGACCTTCGTGCTGTTGTCTATCGCTTCAACCCAAACTGAGCGCCGAGAGCACGCACAAAGCCACGAGCCGCCGACGCACCTACACTGCGTAGGATCTGCCCCCACGCAGATCGCTTTCAAGATACGGACCGCGCGCAGTATGATGCCAGAGCACAACGCTGCCCGCTACCCCCCCTCGCTCCCTCGCTGGTGCCTCGAGCGCAACGGAAGGAGGCGTGCTTCCTCCCTGCTTTTTTTTCACGCGCGAGACGCGGTCGTCGGCTTCCCTCGCACGCTTTCACTCGCACCTACGGCGCGCGGCGACGTATGCTGTATGTGCGAGTGAAAGCGTGCGAGGGGAGCCGACGACTGCGACGGCATTATCGCCCTTGGACTTTATACGGAACATCTATGAGCCAAAACCAATTTTAGGGCCGCAACGCGTCATAGACATCATCTTTATATAGCAAAAGCGGATATCAAAGGCCATACTTTTGCTGGCGGAAACCGAAAATACGTAATAAATGTCGCCCCCAGCACTTTGGGCGGCCAATGCCATCGTCAAGCAACCAAGCCAAGCGACATGAAAAGTCAAAATTGCCGCTCGGGCCGGCGCGGTGTGGCAGTTCGCAACGTATGATGCGGGAACGGTCCCATAGTTGCGACGTAACAGCGGGGTTACCAATGCATTGGGTTCTATGGGAGCTGTGCCGGGACCGGCCGAAAACGACGTAACAGCCGGGAAAACGCAGCACCCGGGAACTTAACAGCGGGGTTCTACTGTACATGGTCTTGCATGTGGGTGGAAGTAGAGTATTCCTTGTTTCAAATTGAGCTTCTCTTGTCACTCTTGCTGTATTAATTTTGCAAATTTATTTTCAGTTTACTTTTGTTGACAAGTACAGCATCAAAGATTTAATTTCACTTAGGGGTACTGACACAGAAATTTTGTATCTCGCTTTATAAGATCGCTGTTAACCTTGTAACTACAGTGTCATGCCAGAATTACTTGCACGCAACAATATCACCAATTATATCCTATTTTAATGTGACCATTTCAAAATACATTCCAAAGGGCTTCTTGTGTGGGGCTTATGGGCAACTATGCAACTTTGCATAGTGCTACTCTGCATGTCACAAAAATCAGATAGTGATCACTAACCAGTTACGCATACTGGTCAGCCTTGTTCCAGTGGTCTCAAGCCACTCAATGAACGTGGCTTGCCGAAAGCTTTACGCACGCCGTGTACACCATTCTTTTACTCTGCTTCTCTGCATTCCACACAAGATAGTTTAGGGCCGGTATTTTGTAGCAATGGCCTTTTCGGTAATAATGCCTTTTCGCACTTTGTGGTCAGAGTGACGGTTCGCTCGCGTTAACGGGATCAGCCGGCCGTGAGCAGTGGATGACAAGGCTAGTATAGAATAAGGCATCGCTACAAAATCGCGGCCCAGTACCCTGCTTTTGTTTGTTATAATGTGCAGCACTTTTGTTTTCTTGTCACGGGATCCCCCACTCTCCTATTGTTGTGACAGACATTGCCCTTGTACACAAATCCTACTCGGACAATTTTGTGCACTTTTCATATTAAAAATGTTATAAATCAGATTTGTTGCAGGCTTGCGAAATTAAGGGATGTGGATTTCAACGTAAAAAAGCTAAAGTGTGTCAGTCATCAATTTTTAAAAATCATTTTTCAGTTTGTATAACTTTGCTATCCGATTCCAAAATACCACAAAAGTGCTAAAAGTTTGTTGCATCAGCCAAGGCAGCAAAAACTTTAGCTGAAATTGTGAAAAAGCTTTTTTTCAAGCCATGATATCTCCTTAAGGAGGGACGTGGCTTTCACATCGCGAAAAATGGCTAAAAAATCAATTTTTTGGAAATCACATTTTCAGTTTCTGTAACTCTTATTCTATCTGATTCCGAAATATCATCACTGAAAACCAAGTATAAGTGCTCTAAGATAAATTGTTTTATCAGCCAAGGTGCCGAAAAATTGCGCGGAAATCTCGAAAGAATGGCGTTTTTCAAGCCACGATATCTCCGGAACGGCACAGCCGAGCACCGCCATCTTGGTCTTGTTGGAAAGCGCATTTCTCCGTCTTCAAATCTGCCTCTTCAGCTATCTCCTCCATACAGAAACAAGCACATAAAAAGCAAATGATTGAAGGTCATGCCGGAGCCACCGATTGGCCGCGCCCGCCACGTGACTCCAGCGCGGTTCGCCATTGGTCCGGTGCTCGCTCCGTGATGGCGTCGTCTGGACCGCTTTTTGCAGTCTCCTCGCAAGCTCCGGACAGTTTCCGTAATCTCGACGAGGGTTAAAACGGGCGCTACGCGGACATCACAGTAGCGTGGCCGATGCCGCTTTTTGTGGACGTCTCAGACCCGCGGCTAAGCATTCCGAGCATCGGTGACGCGGACTTTGCGACTGAGCATCCTCAGACACGCAGCTAAGCCTCTCGCGCGTAGGCGTCTCCGTCTCGGCGATGAAGCACATCGCGTGCGGACTTCTCAGATTCTTGCCTAAGCATTTCGTGCATCGGCGCCTCCGACTGCGCGACTAAGCACATCGAGCATCGGCTCCTTGAGCCCGCGGCTACGCGTTTCGCGTGTCGGCACATCGCTCAATGAGTGTCGACTCCTCGGACCCGCGCCTACGCACTTCGCGCGTCAGCACCTTGAGCGTCGACTCCTCGAGCCCGCAGCTAGGCATTTCGCGCGTCGGCACCTCGGACTGCGCGATTGAGATAACCGAGCATTTGGACCCGCGACCAGGCATTTTGCGCATTGGCAGCTCGGACTGCGCGACTAAGCTCGTCAAGCGTCTATTCCGCGGACCCGCGACCAGGCATTTCGCACCTCGGACCTGCGACTTAGCAGATCGCGCGCCGACTATTATCGTAATGCCACATCTCGTAACAATACCTATCATACCACCCCTTCATAAAGAGAACCTCATCATGAGCTCTGTTCACTAGGCCACTTGGGCTGGCACAGACACCTGGCTGCAGAAGTGAGGCATGATACAAAAGTACAGGCTGGAAAGCACCTATAGTCGGGTACAACTTTAGAAGACAGGAGGAGGCCCCGCCCAGTTGACCGAAGCGCAGCAGCCAATTCCTCCGCGACTCAAGAAATAGTCCCACTCGAAAAATTGTCTGCTTCTAAAACGCGTATTTGTCGGTATAAATAAGATTTGTGTATCTTGACGAGTGGTTTGGTAAAACTATCATGATGGAAATGCTACCGCACATGCCGGAGCAAGATCAACGGCACCGGGCGTAGTAGTCGCTGGCTTAATAGCATAAGATTCATATATACTTTTTGTGTGTTTGCACAACCTTATTTTCTTAATGTGTTGGGCTTATTTTAATTAATATTTTTCTTTTTTTCGAGGTTGCGATCTCGTGAGTTTGCGCACGATCGCGCGAGGCATTCCGTGCCAGTTTTCAGCGATGGAGCCTAGCGAGGTGACATCGAAACGTGATCCTTTGTTGCCGAACGAGCCTTGTGTCTCCTCGATGACCACAGCAAGGAGCCTCGGCAAGAACAAGAGCGGCCACATCCTGAACAGCGATTCACGCAACATGATCTTCCACTGCTACACGTTTTGGCGTAACAGGCAGCCTGAACGCACCGTGGAGGACACGAGCAAGTTTGTCGCCGACATGCTCGGTGTCAGCGAAAGGACTGTGTTCAGGGTGAGGGAGGAAGTTAAAGCTTCGCATTTTTCGGGTGGCAAACTGACGACGCCCTCGCGAAAGCGCCCACGCAATGCGGAGAAGACGCAGCGCGAAGTTTGACAGCTTCATGTTGTGCGCGCTGAGGTCATGTGTGCACGATTTCTTTCGCCGCAGCGAGATACCGACGGTCGAGAAGATAACTATCGAGTTTCCCCATCACTAAGGCGGTGTACTGTGCGTCGCCTGCTTGCCGAGATCGGCTTCAAGCACGAAAAGAGAAGCCGCAACTCGCTGCTTATCGACCGGGATGACATCACCAATTGGCGGAATCGCTACCTCCGTGACGTGGAGCGCTACCGGGCGGAAGGCCGAAAGATCTACCTGGACGAGACGGGTGACGGTGGGACACACTCGGTCGATCGTGTGGACAGACACCGTGGTGCAGAAGCGCGGACGCCTGTTCGCTCGAGCAAATGGCCTGACGACGGGTCTAAAACAACCTTCTGGGAAAGGTCAGCGCCTGATCGTGACCCACATCGGCAGCGAGGATGGTTTCGTCGACGGCTGCTTGGATGTATTAAGGCCAAAAGACAGGCGACTACCACGAAGAAATGGATGGCAATCGCTTTGAGGGCTGGTTCAATGACGTTCTGCAGAAGTTGCCAGCTGATAGCGTCATTGTTTTAGACAATGCACCTTACCATAGCCGGCGAGAAGAGAAATTGCCGACGACGGCCTGGAAGAAGGAAAAGATACAGGAGTGGCTCACAAGCAAGAACATCACCTTTGGTGAAAGGATGATAAAGAAGCAGCTGCTTGAGCTGGTGGCATCTGTAAAGTCACGCTTTCTGAGCTACATCGTAGACAACACAGCTATAAGGGCCGGTTGCATTGTACTCAGGCCAGTTAATTTTGTGCTTCAATGCATAAAGCGACGTTTTGCTAAGGGCCTAACTGGAACGCCAATGCATTTTTCCGCAAAGTTCGGGAATTGATATCCCGAGAATTCGTTCCAAGTGGATCCGCCTTGCGAACTCCACGGCTGCAATTTGTAAATTGCAATATGGGCCATCAGGTAATTAGTTAAAAACTTAATTAGTGAATTTTTGTGAATTAGTCTATTTTGTATTTCAATTTTTTGTGCAAGTAATGTGCGCCTCTTCGAGTAGACCAGCTCATTAACTAGAATTGGGCTATCTGCCACAGGCAACCTTTAAGAATTTTTGGAAGTGTTCGCTGAAACACCCTGTATATGTGTACCACTACATGTGACGGGCAGCAAAACCATCTGTTTATTAAGACTGAATGCAACAACATAGCAAGGTGCTGTTTCACAATATGGCACCTTTTCATGTGCACTTCTGGCAAGCTACCGTACGCACTGATGCATAAACACATTAACAGGGGTAAGAGACGAAGTAACTGCAAGCCACGTGATGCTTTTAACATTTTGTATCTGTCAATGTTTCTGTTGTCACAGCTGATAGAACTTTCTTTGGTGCAAGTTGGTTAATCACGTTGCGGCAACAGCACAAGAAGCAAGGTCAAAATAGTAGGAGAAAACAAAGCAAGGTGACAGACTGAGGAGGCAAGGTAGACAAGAGAGAATGGCTTTAATGACATCGAAGAGGCCAGCCCTGCTATTCACTGGACTTGGTGCTTTGCATGAGACAAGTTAATGGAATTGTAAAGAAAGTCGTGGCTGCAGCATGCTTACAAGAACAAAAGCAAAGATAAAAGGATAGAAATAGGAATAAATACATGCACACACGGAAGAACTCGCATATTCACACACATGAACACAAACGCGAGCACGAAAACTAAGATCTAAAATACAAAAAAGGGCAAAATAACAGATATACATAAACGCACAAGAAAACACGCACACACATTTAACGCAGACGCGAGTAGAGCTATTAGGAGTCAGTTCACAAGCAGCTGTGCCTACTTTGTCGTACTTTTTTTTAAATGTACATATTGGCTCTGTTGCCTTCACTGTCATAGGAATTTTTTAGTAGCAACATATCACGACAAAGCGCAAAGCTGTGTTGTGGGAAAGCAAGTCGAGCGCTGGCAGAACAACTTATGCGCGATTGTGTCAGCAGGCTTTCTACAGCTGGCGCGTGCAGTGAGCGAAGAGTTCTAAGCCACACAGCAACGCGAATTCATGCCAAGCTCCCTTGCAACGGCACCAGTGTATCAGTCATAATTTTATATTAGCATTCAGGCTGACATTAAGGAAACAAACACTGCTTCCAAATGCCTGACCGTTAACAATCCAATGACATTCGCTCAAGCAGCACGTGTTAGTCACTGATTGTTAGCATTGGTGGAAAGCAGTCAATAGACTGTGCTACACAACACTCGAACGATGCTGCTAGACGCTCAGCTATCTTATCGCACTGCTGCCAACGATCGGTCGTTTGCACGCCGAGCTGGCAGCAACGAATCTTTGCGTTGGAGGTTGCTTTCACAAATCATTTCTGTTGAGAAACTCGCAGGTTGGTTTCATCCGCGCACGCTTTTCTCATTTATCCTGATAATGGTTTTGCTCCATCACTTCACCACGTCCGACGAGAAATGCAGGGGCGCAGTACACACACGCCCGCCGCTCACAGTAGGCACCAGACTGGCGAACTCTCGTCGTCGTAACTTCACTTAGGGGCAAAAGAAAACACCGCGGAACAAACACGTACGATGTTTCTTTGCAGCGGTATGTCGCCGCGGGATCCTGTTTCCACACAAAGCGCAGCGTCACCGATGTTCGCTGCAATCGTTCTTCGCCGGCTCACGGCTCAGAACAAACGCACGCGGCAACATTGTGCTTCAACAGATGCATCTCAGTATACGTGACAGGTATCAGTCACACACGTGGTACCTTTCTTTTTGATGTAGCGTGCCTCTAATAAGAGTTCACGAGCAGTTTTATTACTGCTCTTACCCAGTATGGCAACGCGCGTAAAGCAAGGCTCACACGTGCAGGCATTGCAATGCGCACCATCCAATTTAAGTTGTTGGAATAAATCGCTTGGTATTTGGCACCACGTCTTCTCAAGTACTGACCTGCTCAGCTGGCGGCTCTCGTTCCAGAGTTAGCTGCTAAGGGCGCGTTCGAGTTGCCCCACCCTAGCATCGACGGGCAATGGTTACAGCACACGCGGGCGCGCTGTACAAGTGCTTCACTCACGCAACGTGCTCAAATTTAGGCATATTTTGATGTATTGTAATGTTTGTGATAGAATGTTTATCTGCACTTCAGCCAACATTTCAAAGCGTTTATAAACTGCACCAAAACTGGTGTACTATTCAGTTCTTCAGCAAATAACTGATGTAGTGCACATTTCTTTGTTTTGTTGACCGTGCAAGTGAGAAATGGGCTTGTCGTGCACGAGCTTTATGAACCTTATGTGCTCTTCAGCAGAGCCCTCCTCTGTAAATACTATTTCCAGCGATCGCTTGGAGGGGAGTTTAATTTTTTTTTAGCTGGCACTGAGTGTTTTCATGTTGCTAGATTTGTTTGGGACTCTTGACAAGTAATTTGGGTCTCGGAGAGTGTCTAAGGAGCATTGTACTGTTCAAGAATGTCTATAATCTGCGATAAAAGTCCAAGGCCCAGTGGTGCAAGTCTGGGCACCATCAACTTCGCAATCTTCTAATCTCTCATTGAAGATTAGTGGTGCATCTGTTTGTACCAATTCATGACTTGTTGTTCTGCGATAGGCTTTGCGACGTGCGTAATGTATACGACCGAGGAACGTACGTGCTTGTAACTCGTTTCACTTCCTTTTTGCCGATTACATGCGGCTCGCTTTTGGTACGGCACCTATAGTCCACCTAGGGTACAATGAATAGAAGTATTGAAAGCAGTATATCTTACTTTCAGTCTTTGTCATATTCTGGCCTTTGTTGCAGAAATATTTCGTGCCACCCTTGCCTTGCATGCTCGCAATGCAAATTTGATACCGGTGGCAAATGTATTTGGGAAATGACAGTGAAAATAAATGTACGGGCACATCTCTTTAATCACAGAACACTTATGTATAACAATTTCAGGCACGTAGCTGCATTTTCGGCACGCCAAATAACACTAGGGCAGCCTCATCTTTTGTAGAAATTGCATGCCTTGATCCATTTTTTCACCCAGGTGCGTAAAGCGGGAATTCAATGTCAGGTGTATGCCAGGCGTCTTACCTTGCCGTGATTTACACAGTTGCGTAGCAGTGTGGCATTATTGATTTTGCTCAATCGACATATTTTTTTTGCTCCTTTTCGTAGTCGTACAAAGTGCAAACATCGCTGCTTGGCGCGAGTAGACGTCAGCAAATGTGCGGCGCAAATGGGGTAACTAGTAGCGCCATAAGGCTCGTAGTGGCGGAAATATGAGCTAGAACAGGTGCGCTGGCATTCTGCTCGCTGGTCAGGTCAGTAGTACAGTAGGTCGTGGTTGGCACTCTGTGTTTCTTCCGTGCATGTGTCTTTTTAGTGCCCTAAAATCATGTTTTCGAAATCGCACAACTTGCCCAAGAAGTTTTAAGCTTTGTCTGATTTCTGGTCGGTAATGAAGGTCTCCCATAGGGTATTGCATCACAAGACCTCTCAAAAAACAGTCTCATTTCAGACATTCCAGTGAGACAGCTGCTGCCAGTGTTTCTTCCGGTGCTGTGGTAGCACTGTGCATTGTTTACAGTGAGATCGGCACTGCTTTCGATGTCAGTGGTCTGTGATTGGATGTGGTTGACACATCACATGTCCCACATAGGTGTTGACACTGTGATTGAATTTTACGCAGGACTGGTGCTTGGCTAGTTCAAACCAGTGCCACTTTCACTGTGGGCCCCAAGAAAGGTTATGGGAGTCTGACAAAATGTAGGTCTTCCTTCTATTTAGAAGGTCCCTTACACAATATTGTGATGGAGTTAGGGATGGATGTTCGTGGTTTGTGGTGGTCCGAGATGATGGCCCGAGTGCACGGTGGCAACGCGAAGGAAGAACGAGCATCTGGTGGAGGATGTTAGCTCCACAGCAAAGCGTCCGGCCAGGCTGCGCCTAGACAACTCTCCCTGTCTCATGCAGAGCGCCCCTTTTTAAGGGCTAAGTCTCGCTCCGTTAAACCACATCAAAACACGTACATTCTTTGTCTTGCGTTCACCCGTCCCTATGGGAGCAACACTCAATTCGTCAAACCCCGCAACGTTTTTCAGCTACGCGATGCCGGTGGTTACCCACCGTAAAGCGATGTATGGCAGCTTGCTGCCCCACCTATTAGCGGAACAATTAACCTAATCTAGGCACTTTGCTGGTAAAACCACAGGGGTTGCCTTTAATGTTTTTTTTTCCTCGATTCTATCTGCTCGCTAGGGCGTAGGTTGCACTGTAACACCAGTAACACCAACATCAGTTGGGCTGTTTCGTTGTATTTGGTGGTGTGTTAGTGTGAGCGCTTCGTCTAGTTGCGATTGAGTAGTATTGTTCAACATGGCGGATTGGAAGTGGACGATACTCAAAGGATAATCATGCTTCATGCGTTAGTAAGTGTTGAGCACTTCGCTGTCTACAGACGCTCTGACTTCAAGCACAGTGTGAACTCGCAGTTAGGTGCATTTTAATCTCCAACGCTGACCTGACAGAGGGCGCTTGCGGAAGGCAACTTACACGGACGCAGTGGTGCCACAGCTGCTGATTTATCAGTAGATCTACTGATATTTACGATTTTATGCCGATTCAGTGATAAGGCATTTGAATGTGCAGATTTTTTGTCTTCTATGGAAATGAAATCAAAAGCTGGTACTTTTTCGGCACGAGATTATTTTAATCGCAAACATGTCTCAGTACGATTCATTAACTCAAATTAACTGTGTCACCTGGTGAACTAAAAAACATGGGTTGGCTCAGCGACGAGCACATTCTTGCGTTTCCAGATTCTCAAATTTTGTCTTATGAGCAAAGATGGGGAAAGGGTGAATCGGTGAAAGTGAGTGCACTACTGTACCCCACAACTATGGAACCACAACCAATGACTATTTTCCTGTGGTGCTTCTAGCGTCTGCCCAGTAAAGCCCCTAGTTTCTTTACTGCCCTGTGCTAAATGGGAATATGAACCCTCACTTATTTCCTAGTTCTAATAGTGCAGTCGGATTGTCGGATGCTGCTCATGTACTGCACGTCAACTGTGACATGCTGCGTGACCTCACATTAACAGGTCACGTCACCCATTGCGTCCAATCAATTAACGCATTAACCGGGCAACTTCAACATGCGTGCTACATTTAGAGCTCACCAACACTAAAGCTTTCAGCTACTAACTACCATCTGACGCCTTTGAATAGGCTATCGCGAGGTCTTGAATGTTTTTAAATGTGTGATTGATTATGGCTTTTGGGAACCCTGGGTTTTTCAAAAACATCGCTGAAAATCTCAAGGCCATTTTTGTACTATTTCTTCGAAGCTACAATACTACAATAGAGTACTAATATACGCGCTGAATTTGCGGGTTCAAAAACTGAGAGCAAAAATTGACATGAATCTACTGATTTTTCGCAAAAAAGAATCTATTTTATGTGCCATGGCAACACTGCGCGGACGTTGAGGACATGCTACTGATGTTAGTCAACGCGTGGGCTCGAAGCATTCCGATAAGTGGGCCAGTAATGCTGGCCAAAGCTAAAAACACAAGTTTGTACTGTGTTTTCCCGTCTTCTGCCCAGGCAATGGCTGCAGCTACATATATTATACCTGCGTCACGGATATGTGGTCACGGAATCGTTTTCAAATCGATTGTTGGAGAGGCGGCTTCGGCAAGCGATGATGATGCTTGGCTTTTAACAAACATAGCTACCGTTGCCAGCTACACGGAGTTGGTTGTCTACAGCGCAGATAAAACTGCTGATTTACCAGATGCTCCCAACCAAAGAGAAGGAAAGGTAGGGAGGCCAACACCTCCTAGATAGGCCTGTGCCCTCTGCTTTATGACGTCATGCTACTTGGACCAAAATTTCCATTGCCAAGCCCAGCGTGTCAAAAGCAGTGACACCATCACTGCGGCTTACTCGGGGGCATCCCCATTAGAATCTATGGTAGTCGGGCAAGCTAGCATGACGTCCTGAATCGAAGTGCACAGGCCTTGTGTTATCTAGGAGGCGTTGGGGAGGCTAACCAACGGACATCCGGTTTGCTACCATGCTGTGCCACCTACGACTGGCTGCAGCTTTCACAAATTCATACACCCATTGGAATAGCTGACTGTAAGTGACCACTGTAATTGTGAGAAGACCATTGAGCACCTAGCTCCACTGCCACTTCACCCTTTTTGATGCCCAACGTCAGTCCGTTCGATGCGCACTCGGCTAACTGTACTGTACGGTCGATCCTTTACAAAGACAAAGAAAGATCCTGGGTGCCCGGCCTCATCCATCAACCCAGAAATATACGCGCGCTCTCATGACTAACCTGAAAATACGCTTATAAACACCCTGTGTGTACTGCTATGTGAGTGAACTGTCTCTGCTGGACAAATCATCGGCATAGAATGCGTGGTTCAATTCTATGTTATGACTTTAAGGGTGTCCCAATTAAAGCTCAATTGAGGAGGCTCAGGACACCCTAAAAACCGCTATCAACGTCATCGAGCGGCATATATTACCACCATGGAACCCTACTGCTCGCCAGAGAATTCCGAATTACGATGAAACCCTACACCCAGACAGACCTGTTCGCACACGGCCAACCGTGCAGTGCATATAATACGTAAAATCGGGATCCTGGGTCTGCACATTGTCCATCTTGGACACAAATTTTACCCTGAACCTCCTGGATAAGCAGATCTTAGGACTGGTTCGCCGGATTGCATCGCGCAACCATGGTCTGTACTATAAGGACATCATGCGCATAATAGAAACCTTGGTGGTCAGTCGCCTCGCCTACCACCTCCCATATCACCACCTCACTCAAAAGCAACTGGATCAGGCTAATAGTCTAATCAGGCAGGCGGTTAAGACTGCACTGAGGCTACCGGTCCGCACTAGCACTACCCGCCGCCTACAGACTAGCCTATATTACTGTCCAGGAAATTGCAGAGGCACAGCTGAGCAATCAACTTATGTGCCTCTCCCGGACAACCCCATGGTGTAACCTACTCCGAACACTGGGGTACGAGCCAACCGTCTTGATTCCCAACGAAGAACCGCGATCCCCCATTCCCGTGGGGGTCGCGGCCCACTTAAAACTCAAACCGTTGTCACGCAACAAGAATCCAGACCGCCACTTGCGCCGACGCAAAGCCCGAGCTGATTACTACACTCGGCGGTACCAAAACCGCCAAGACGTCTTCTACGTGGATGCCGCGGTCCGTCCGCCCGAAGGAACGGCTTCGGCCATGACGGATTACGGACGCATTAACATCTCTGCATCGATTAAAACGGCTCGCGCCGACGTGGCTGAGTGGGTGGCACTGGTCCTAGCAGAGGCGCACGCGGCAACCGATTCCACCATTACCGAAATCTATAGCGGTGTGCACCGATTCCCCATGTGCACACCGCTATTTCCTGCAAGGCATAGCCCAAAACATGGTCGCACACATTCCACGAGCCATCCCTTTGCTGCTCCATCCGGCTGCCCTCACGTGGGTGCCTGGACATGAATGTGTCCCCGGGAATGAACGCGTTAATGCGCAAGTCCGAGGTCTGTACCTTCCGGGCCCTGGAGGACCACTCACCCAACCCCATGGATGAACCAGGGGAGGGGCTCTATACCTACCACCAGATTACCACCCATTACAGGGACTAGAGACGAGACTTTCCTTCCCCTCACCGCGCCATCTGTCTGGCGCCATATCCAGAAAAGTATTTATGTGCCCATATTCCACGGACTGCGGGGAGACATCCCAAGGAAAATAAGGGAACATCTCTCAATACTCCCAAACAGAAACATGCACCCGGAGTTTCACGAAGAAGAATCGCGAGAGCTCTCCACAAAATATTCAGTAGTGCTAGGGACGGTGGTCTATGTGGACGCGGCGGAGTACACAAATAGAGTATGTCGATAGTTGCTACCAGTCTAAAGGGTGACTCCAGCGTTAGTGACACTGTAAAAACAGGAAAGGCTGAGGTGGCCGAGGAGGCTGCCTTAGCACTGGCAATAGCCTCCACGGAGGCCAACATTATGGTCAGCGACTCCAAGACCGCCGTCAAGAACTATGCCAAAGGAAGAATCTCGCCGGAAGCGCTAAGAATTTTAGCCAACTTTCGTGAAGATCGAGATGTTTACATTATATGGGCGCCCGCACACTCCTCCCTTCCCGGGAACGAAATAGCGCCCAACCTGGCTCGAGAACTGACGGACCGAGCAGGTGACACGCAAATACTGGGAACGGAGAGAGACCGGATGACCAGCTTTACCGAGATAACCAAACACTATAAATTGGGCAGGGCCCGTTTCCCCCGGCACACTCCTCGCTAAGTAGACGGCAAGCGACAGCATGGCGCTTGTTGCAAACAAACATATCCGAACCCGGTGGCCTACCACCGTTACTATCCAGAACTTTACACCGATAGATGCAGATACTGTCAAGAAAGGGCGGACTTCCAACATATGGTTTGGGCTTCTCCTGGGACACCCACATAGAATAAAACGCACAAGACCAGAGAGCTGTGGGAGACCGCGCTGCTCAGCTCTGCACCGGAAGACCAATTTAAGGCAATCCAGCAGGCCGAAGATGCCGCCAGAGCCCAAGGGCTCGAGGCCGTCATCTCGGTAGAGAGGCCTAGGTCTCACAAATCTGCTACACAAATAAAGTTTATTCCTCCTCCTCTCCTACCCCATATCTTGCACATACCTATATCACTCCGGTCTGCACTCTCCACATTGCATCACCTGCTAGGCGCCCTGGGGGGCAGATTTCTTCCACTGCTTGTGGAGCTGCCCCGAGCCCCTGGTGCAGTGGCGTAGCCAGAAATTTTGTTCGGGGGGAGGGGGGCTCACCTTGCAGTGCAGCCTCCTCCTTACAGAATTTGTCGATGGATCAAATCTATGAATAACAACTGCATTGCCAATGCCATTGTATATTAGATGCTGCAAACGAATTATTGAATGCTACGCATTGTCAAGACAAGTAAATATGCAGTTTTTCATAAAAGAATATATTAGTATGTCTCAGAAATTGTGGCCAATATAACTGATATCAATGCTACAGCGTTTTTTTTTTTAATAAGATATCACACGAACTTTAGAACTATATCAGTTCGAAACCAACAAAGCAGCTAGTGCATGCAGCTGATATGAAAAACGTAAGTTGAGGACAAATATTTTGATGAACCTGTGTCATTCAAGAACCTTGTTCACATTTTTGTACATATGCAACGGCTAGGGAAAAACCTCAATGACGCTGTCCTTCGTTGCAATGGATTGCGCAGGAGCAGCTGTCACCGGTCGTGTATTGTGAGTAATTGCACCGAATTTATAGTCTCAACAGTGAGTACATATAAAAAGCAGGAGTTCTGCAAAATATACATTAGAAATGCGAAGATAGAATGGAATATACAAATGCAAAGATACAACTTGGTAAAGGGCAAAATGAGTCGCTAGAAACAAAGTTCACTGCTTGTATACACAAAATCTCGCAACAAGATATTTAAATATACGTATAAGTATCCAATAAATCTACGTATCTAAGCAAACGTCACTGTATATAATGCGTCAAACAAGACAAACATGTTGCGCAGTCACAGATAGTAAACTTTACGCATAGAAAGACAGACGATCCAGGCAAGAACAAAACTATTATCTCAGAAATCGTGATACGTACTTGAGCCACTTGAGCCATCCTGCTCTACAGGGGCGGATCCAGGTTTTTTCTGAGGGGGGGGTCAGCTGCTGTCAATGATGATGATGATGATAGTAGCCTTTCTTATTTACCGAAATTTACCGTTTCTGCTCACGATAAGCCCGCGTTTTATACGGCTTGAGCAACACCTGTAGCCCGCCGTGGTGGCTCAGTCAGCTCAGGCGTTGCGCTGCTGAGCACGAGATCGCGCGATCGAATCCCTGCCGCGGCGGCCGCATTTCGATGGAGGCGAAATGCAAAAACGCCCGTGTGCTTGCGTTGTAGTGCGCGTTAAAGAACCCCATGTGGTCAAAATTAATCCGGAGTCTTCCACTACGGCGTGCCTCATAATCAGAACTGGTTTTGGCACGTAAAACCCCAGAAAGAGGAAGAAGACCTGCAGCGAAGCCAGGTATCGGTTTCTCCGAGCTTATAGGAAAAGGATGTTACCCAATACAGCCATGTGCTTGGCGGCTGCGCCTGATAATGCAGGGTGTTCAAAACTAAGCTTTATGGTTTTCTTAAAGTTAGGCACTGGGAGGCACGCGAAGACCACGTGTGCAAATAAGGGGGGCACAAATTGAGATGATAATTATCGCTGTGAGCAGCCCAATTAACTAAAATTGAACAATTATTTTTTGTCGACTGCAGTAAGTGGGCATGTTTGTATTGAAAACTTAGAGGCAGTAGTGTTTCTACACAGTATCAGTCGGAAGAATTATTCTAGCGTGTTCGTGCTCCGAGATATCCGACTCCAAATTTCAATTGTCGTACTGCGCAGAGTTATGGAGTTGACGCGAGAGCGGTTTAGGCTTTGCGTTGCTGTGGAAGGGAGGCATTTTGAACATTTTTAGGGCATTGACATTTTGATGGGTGAAGTGTTGTCATGAGATTTGTGCATGACAACACCAAACATAAAGCGGGAGTATGAAATATTCGTTAGCATAGCTAAAAAGGTTTCTGCTGTTGATGGTGCAGTTGTTGCTCTTGATTTCAATAAAACTTACAATACTTGGAAATCAGCAGTCACTTTATTTTCGTAGCCCAGACAAGGACCATGCCCGGTAGTCTAGTCACCATTACGCACGCGTACTGCCCTCCGGCTTCTCCGCTCGCACCATTATCTCGGCATGGCAGCTGCCGCCATCTGTACAGGCTGCGCGGTTGCGTGTTACGACAGCGCTTACGGGCTCTTCGATTTTTTTTTTTTTCATTTCACCAGCCGTGAGGGGAAGGGGGACAGTTATCTTTGCCAATGCCTCCGCCCAGTTGTCAGACTAAACGCCGCACGCAACAGCCGCGTCACATCAGGGAGGAGCTTTGCGCCGATCCTCACTCTCTTGCATGCGTAATCATGGGAACGACAACTAAAATTTGGAGTTGGATATCTCGGAGCACAGACACGCTAGAAGAATTCTTCCAAGTGAAACTGTGTAGAAATACGACTGCGTCTAACTTTTGAATAGAAACATACACACTTACTGCAGTCAATAAAAAGTTAATTATTCAATTTTGGTTAATTGGGCTGCTGACAGCGATAACTATCATCTCACTTTGTGTCCGCCTGGCCGCATAACTGATTTGCGCAGGTGGTCTGCATGTGCCTCCCAGTGCATAATTTTAAGAAAGCCATAAAGCTTAATTTTGAACACCCGGTATATCTAGCCTGTATTGTTTCTTAAAATAAAATTTGGGATAATCTTTTGCAGGTTCGTTATAAATGCGTAAGCACGGGTCCGTCTTTGGAGTTCTGTTGGGACACCTTGATTTCCTTAAGGAGATTCTTTGTGTTCGGCTGAGACACCTTCGTTTGCTTTGGAGGACTAACTCCCGTATTCTCAAACAGCCCTCGACTCGAAGCTCTTACTCCACTCTACCTTGTTGAGCACAGCGCCGCTTCTCGACTGATAAAGACGCGACAATTCTCAAGAATTCCCATGAATGATCTTGAAGCTCAGTGACCACTTCTGTGGAGGGATGGCGGTGCCATCTTCTCTCTTGAGTCGTGGTGGTGTGTTGACTAGAGGAACGTTCTTGAATACGGGCGTAACGCTCCGCTCCAACGCAGCAACTATACTACGCTGGTTGTTTACAATATGCGAATCACCGCGTATGAAGACTCACGACGCCACCTGCAAGAATAACGATGTGGCGTAGTAGCCGAGAGCGCGAGCCAACGTCTTCATGTTTTGTTTCCCACGCGACGTCATGCTTTTACACAAGGCGCGCATCTGCTCCCGTTTCTCTAATCACGCGACGCCATCCTAGGCCCGCGCACTGGCGTTGGCCGCTGACGTCACCCTCCCCCACTTCGCAGCCGCGGCTCGAGGCTTCGCCCCGCTCCGCGAGAACGCTCACTCAGATAAACGGAGCCGGCGGCGCTTGAACCTCCTATGCTTAATGTACGACAATAAAACTCCGAAGTTACAATGAAAAACTTGTAGCGTACGAACGGCACTGTGCTCGTACTGGATATTGTCAACGTGTAACTGCGATCACAATGAGTGCAAAGTTAAAGTTGCCTATGCGTAGTTCTTAGTTTAGCTGTTAGTTGTTATTATTTATATATGAACACTTCAGCGAGAGATCTCTTTCATTAAGCGGGTTGGTCGCGGAACCGATGACAGCCAATGAGGCAACCGTTGACACCCCAAGGGGAAATTAAGTTAATCAGGCGCGAAGGCGCTCGAGCGGATCTTGGCGTGCTTGGCAAAAGGGACGTCCCCTTGTTCATTCGACGCCACCGACGGGACGAGTAAGTCACGGCAGGCGCCAGGAGGTCTAAAGTGTTCATGAGAAAAAATAACTACGGCAACTTCGCGACACCACAATCCTACGGAATACAACTAAGCTTGTGAGCTGAGCTAGCTTTACTTCTACATGGCTGATACCACTGGTGCTCGCGAAAAATACTTTTGAAGAATGCTGGTGGCCATTTTTTTTGCGACAGGGCCATCCCCCTGTCAGCGAGGGGGCGATGCAGAAATCTGAGGGGGGGGGGGGGGGGGGGTCAGGACATCCGGACATCCCCCCTGGATCCGCGCCTGCCAGTGCTCTATATGGGTAGAATAATAGAGGAAGATGCAGAAATCAGTACGAAAATGTCTATTTTAACTGCCTGCACAGCGGCAACAATTATTCTGCACCCAAAATTAAAGAAGGGTATTGCTTCTTTTCAAAAAAGAAGTAAAAGCAGGTAGCTAAAAAGGAAAGAAAAGGCCAAACGAAAGCCACAGATGATGCGGCAAGCTGAACTACCCAATATCCGAGTGTGTTGGGAAACGCTGCGTGGGCCAGGCTTTCAATGAGAAAGGTCGGTCAAAATCGATTATTGATGTCCACGTAATTTTTGTATTCGCTGTTAGAATAAACAGCGAAAATTTCTACGGTTTTAAATGCTAATGAACAGTCATACGTTTTCATAATTACGAGTTTCTGGACCTGAAGGAACAGAGCTTTTTACTTGCATTGATTTTTGCTGCTTCGCTATCTAAAGGACAAACATCACTCGGCGAGTAAGTTTAGCAAAGCGCTCAATGACATCTGTCAATGCCGACGTCTCTGTGGTCGTATATAGAAGCGCCAGCCTAACCACGCGTTCTTAAGACATTGTAGAGCGCAAGTAGTTTTTTAGTAATCTAATGTTTGAAAATATTCTCTCTGCGCTGGCAGTGGTCACTGGAAGGGCGACTAGAATCTTCAGAAGTTTGTACATATTCACATAGAACCTGCAGTCGCAGTGAGAGGGGGCCTCTATTCCGGTGCTAAAACCTAAAAACACTTCTTCGATATCGCTGGCATCCGCAATCGTACGCATACATCTGCCGTGTCAACGCGAGCTAGCTCTTTTAGACGTGTGGCGCGTCGCATATAACACGAGTAAGTGCACACGCGCACGCGCCAATTTCCATTCGGCCAGACTCGGCAATAAAACCAGCGAGTAATAATCAATCTCACCACTGTCTTTCTTCCCTCGTGGCTGCTATGGCGCTTTCAGACGATAGACTGCACCGCCATCGGGATCAGCCGGATCAGCCCAATTCGTAATGAAACGGGTCGTATGTAACGTTCCTTCAAAGGAGTAAAAGATCGGTCGTCATGCCATCGCTGTCATATCTAACTTCGCCGCCGTCGTTGTCTTCCTGCTTATGCGACACACATACTCGCATCACGCACACAAATACGTTCTGCAAAAGCGTTAACGCTTTTGCAGAACCCCAAACGGTGCTGCGCATGCCTGCATTACATTGATTCCCAGAGTGCGTGAGATTTGTAAATTGTTTTATTATCTGTTAATTAAAAAAATTGCACTGTAACTATGAATGGCGGAACGGCTTTGTCTAGATGATATTGTTACCCATGTTGTTGTTGCCTCGAAACATGGCTCGTACGTACAAGCTTCGTATTGTGCACTTCCTTTACTCTAGTAATGCCGTGACGGGGGCTCGTTGATGGAACATCATGGCTGGACGCACTGCTTCGTAGCGTAACAAACGGAAGGTTGACCCAAGGTGACACAGACAGATTATAATGATACGTTCGAAATGCGCGGTACTTTTAAACACAGCGCATCCTGAAAGAACGCAGCGCATCTAAGAAGCCGTGGCAGCTTTTCTGCACGTTTACGAATACAAGTCCATACATGTGCGCAGTCTTTTATGAATTAGTTTCGCTCGACAGGTGAAGCAATAACAGCGATCGATAGCAAGCACGCGAGGCATGTACCGCTTTCGCAGCGTAACAAAACGTAAACATTGGAACAATTTCACGTAAGATATAGATTGATATCAAATTTGTGCACTTTAGAGGTACGCAGTTTACAGAACTGTGATATCTGTTTTTGGGGTAGTTACACATTTGTAAACTTCGTGCTATATATTTCAATCTTACATATTTTCAGAATTTTTGTAAAACAATTAAGGCCCTAAATCAAACTTCCGCTTCTCTAACAGTCACTAGAATTTAAGTTTCTCCCTCAAATGCAACATATTTCATTAATATCGGCACAGGGGTTATGTCGGAAAAGTATTTCTGCGTTCTACATGTATATGAAAGGTGGCATCCGAGTTGGGCCCGCGCTAAAGCGTCCTCTTAACCTGTCCTTCAATTGCTACGTTACGAAGCAGTGCGTCTAGCTATGAAAGCGTTTACTCGTATGCACAAAAGCTTTCGTAGATTATGATATTTAAGACATATGGTTCGCATTGTACCTTGTTTACGTCTTTTTCAAGCAGATGAATCCCTGAGCTCCTTGCCTCTTGGCAAAACTCTGACCTCTCGGAAGCCGAAAAACAAACCGACGCGCACTGTAGTGCGACCGCTTTCACCCAATTTTAACATATGGCAGCCCGCATAGCAACTTTACGCAGACATCTACAGCTACATATGTTATTTAGTTAGTTTTGTGCAACAAAGTAAAACATATGACTTGGTTGTTACGGCCGCTTCGCAGGCAGTGCTCTACACGACCAACTATGGGTAATCCAGTGGGCCTGGGCAGCCGTGGAAAGGCCTCACCGCACATAATGCCCGGGTGGCCTGAGCCCAGGCCGGCAACCTCGCAGGTACTATCAATAAAGTTTTTTCCGTCCGTTTGCGCTCGGATCAACTTTGTTTCAAAACACCCGCGTTCACGTCACAGATCACGTGAATTTGCTTTGGCCACGCGGTTTGCTTTGTTGCTTTTGACAACGTTAGGGTGCCTAGAATTGGGAGGTGCGAAAAGCGGCCGCGGAAACCGGTCCCCAAAGCGCGCCCGTGCCGCAAGGGGCGTTGTAGGCGGGGGCGCGGGTGCACTGTACGCGGGGTCTATGGAAAACAGGGATGCAGGCGAAATCAGCACTGGGAACATACAGAACTTTCAAGCACGAAATTGCCAAAGAAAATATCTACAATAATTCTAGGGGAAGCTCTTTGTTGTTTGAAGCCAGGACGGGAGTATTGCGGACTAAGATGTGCCGAGTCAGGTACTAAGGTATCGACACGTTGTGCGGTGCATGTGGAGAGGAAGAGGAAACGGCTGAACACCTCATACTTTTCTGTAAAGGGCTTAACCCTACAGTGCAAAACAACTGGGCTGATTTTTTCAAAACATTGGGGTTTAGGGACAGTGGAGGCAAAATAGACTTTAAGCCGGTAGAAATACCCAAACGGAGGTTATCTGATTGGTGGCAAAAATCAAGGCAGGGGTGAAATTTCACCCTCCACAAAGTACAAAATATGTTAATAGTCAAGGCTAGGCGGCATGTGCCACCGCCAGATTTAAAGTTTTCAGCCTCATTCATCCATCCATCCATCCATCCATCCGTAAAAGAGTGGAGCAGACGGCGTACTGCGTAACGCTGCTCACGCCCGACGAATCTCGCTCGTGCTACTTTGTGCGCACCAGTTCTGAGTAGTAAGTGTTTATTTTTTTTTTCTGAGCTTCTGCACTAAGATATGGCACACTGTAATCGTGCAGCTTGTTCTTCTCGGATGCCCGTGAAAGCATGCGCGTCGAGAGGGGACGGAGTGAGACGTGGCGCGCACCAACGAGAAAGTGGATTTGATGACGCGGTTCGACACGGCACAAGAGCACCTGATTTAGAAGCGAAAACGTATCAGAGAGCTACACATTCATTCAGATCGTGTTAGGCTCCTCGTTTCAGGTGCAGAAATGTCAGGACACGGATCTTTCTTTACATTCCGCAATGTAAACATTTAGCCAAGGGTTGAATGCACCACCTTTTTTTTTCTTTGCGGAAACATGTTCCGCTGAAAAAAAAAATAAACTTATCAATAGTGCAAATGAAAGCATATATTAGCTTATGCATTATAGTTACAGCTATAGAGAAATTAACCAGACTTTAATGTCAGGAAAAAGCTTTATTCCAGAGTCTCTATTCAAACTTCTCCAGATAGCAACTTACCATTAATTTTAATTCCAATGTACTTTAGTGTCATGCCGTTTTCCCCATTACAATTATGAATCGCTGCAACCAATTCAAACCATATTTTTAATGTTTATTTCCATTGTTACATGCTTGCCTGCTCCTTTACAGAAACATGTATTTAGACCCGTTACATGCCACTGGTCTCAAAATTGTGCTTACATTTTCTCTGCACACAGGAAAATTGAATTAAAAGAAATCCAGAGTCCTTCCACTATTGTGAAGATGGAAGCCAGCGAAACTGTGACTATGGTGGGTCTGCTGTAGTGAATTCATTCTTTCTTTCTTGCTCTCTTTCTTTCTTTATTGTCCCTGGCTCACACCCGCATATCCAATGCGGGTATGAGCCACACGTAATTTTATTATCGTTAATCATGACGTAACTGACGAGCATGTGATGCTATTGATGTTATGACCTATCAGTCATAATACTCATCCGTTTTGACACCTGTGAGAGCAGCATTCTGCGCAAGTTGGTAATCCATTACTCAAGTATTACTTGAGAAATGGATGTAATGTAATGGAGTAAATGGAATACAAATATTACTTGTATCCATTACTCAATAGTTGAGTCTGTGTTAAGGCACAACTGGGGGGGAACCGCCGCGCACATGGAGCCGAAATGCTAATGATGCTAGTTTTCTTTTCTTTTTTACACGCGGACAGGATCCTGGGGGTACTAGCCCTTAATAGCTTCGCTGTAAAACACATGCATGCAGGAACACGTTTATTTGAACTTTGCAGAACTTTCCAAGAGAAGTTAACTTTATTCTCTTTGAGTTGCCTGTCAGATCTCGGTATTGCGCGAGCCCACTTTTAAAACACGTCTTTGCACGCCGGTGCTGGGAACAATGATACTTTTTCGGCGGACGACCGGTACCCAGAATTGCACTCAGGAACGAAGCACCAGCGTTAAGTTTTCTTCTTCGTTTTAGTGTGCATCTTTACTACAGCTCACAAATGCATGACCCATGTAAAATAAAAATCACGTAACCGATAAAAAAAAAAAAAAAAAAAACGACGCAACAGCAACTCCGTGACGCCGCCGCGTTATCCTACAGGGAATCTGCGACGGCGGTGGCGGCACGGCCCCGCGCCCCCTGCAGCAGCGCCCCTAGCGGCAGCGGCGCACTGAGGGACCCTGTCAGGCAAGGGAAACGCGCCGCGCTTTTCACACCTCCCAATTCTAGCCACCCTAACAACGTTAAACCAGTGTACGTTGGTTTTTGCTTCGCTTCTCCTCTCTTCACCTCCTCACTCGACCTCAAACGTGCGCCGGAAACCCCCTCTCTGCTGGCCACCACAAGGATCACAGTGCTGGCAACTACGGTCAGAAGACGTTGTGTTACGGAAGCCGGGTGCGTGGTGCCGCTGCAAGCGCGCCTGATAGCTGAAAAATACTGAAAATACCAGGGCCAGCCCAACCGTCAAGACACGTGGTCAGCGAACGCAATCAGGTGTGTACGTAGCGCATCTGGTGCGCTTGTACGTTTATTTTGCCAGTGCTCAGTCAGCTAAGGCGCAAGTTGCGCTGCTGAGCGCGAGATCGCGGGATGGAATCTCGGCCGCGGCCCGAGATTCCAACCAAGTCATATGTTTTACTTTGTTGCACAAAACTAACTAAATAACATATGTAGCTGTAGATGTCTGCGTAAAGTTGCTATGTGGGCTGCCATATGTTAAAATTGGGTGAAAGCGGTCGCACTACAGTGCGCGTCGGTTTGTTTTTCGGCTTCCGAGAGGTCAGAGATTTGCCAAGAGGCAAGGAGCTCAGGGATTCATCTGCTTGAAAAAGACGTAAACAAGGTACAATGCGAACCATATGTCTTAAATATTATAATCTACGAAAGCTTTGTGCATACGAGTAAACGCTTTCATAGCTAGACGAACTGCTTCGTAACGTAGCAATTGAAGGACAGGTTAAGAGGTAGCTTTAGCGCGGGCCCAACTCGGATGCCACCTTTCAAATACATGTAGAACGCAGAAATACTTTTCCGAGATAACCCCTGTGCCGATATTAATGAAATATGTTGCATTTGAGGGAGAAACTTAAATTCTAGTCACTGTTAGAGAAGCGGATGGAGGCGAAATGCAAAAACGCCCGTGTGCGAGAAACGTAAATTCTAGTCACTGTTAGAGAAGCGGATGGAGGCGAAATGCAAAAACGCCAGTGTGCTTGCGTTGTAGTGCACGTTAAAGAACCCCAGGTGGTCAAAATTAATCCGGAGCCCTCCATTACGGCGTGCCTCATAATCAGAACTGGTTTTGGCACCTAAAACCCCAGAAAGATGAAGTTTATTTTGCCAGTGGAAAACCGTTTTCATCGACTCATCATGACCGACATACTGTTTCAGGAGAGTTACTATCTGCAGTCGTCCGAATGCGAACAGCGGTGTGCTAACGGAATGCGTGGTTTTTGTGTGACCCAGTGAAAAAGCGGAGAGCGCGAAGCTGCATGACGAAGTCACTGTTTGTCGTATATGTTCGCACCCCTTGGTTGTCGCTAGGTTGCACAAATACCACCCACTCAGCGCTGGCACTACCGCTGTTCGCATTTGAGCGACTGCAGACAGCACAGGTATATTCCTAAGCGTTTTCTTGCAATCCTGCGCGTCGAACGTTATTTAGAATGCGGTACATTTTTACGTCATATTATTCCTAGGTTTTCTCTGAGTAAGTTTTTTTGCATGCCATACGGGAGAACAACGGATTAGAGAATTTGGCGACAGAAAATAAAGGAGGAGCATGCGATTACCTGGTGCTTGTGTTGTGATCTGATTTCTGTAATTTTGCTTGCAGCAAGCATGCAATCACCAACAAAACGCGCTCCTATTTTCAAGTACCAGTGACTTTGCGAAGCAGTGCAGTGAACGCACAGGCTGGATCTAGTCCCCAATCGAACGGCTATTTTCGGTACGACGCAGAGGCTATGTGAACCTGGCTGGTGAAACGCGATTGCTAGTATTCGTATTGCACTTAATTTGAAATTGTTAATTTGAAATTGTCACAGTGAAAAGCTTGTTGGCTACTTTGAGAAAGCAATCAGGATCGAGAATGTGAGTTCATATGTGGCCATATTCACTGCGGAGGTTGCCGTAGCTTCAAGTGAACCACCGGCTGAAATATACTTGTATATACATCCTGGTTTTGTGGAATTCTGCTTTCTTTTGGTGTGGGGGATCGTCGGCATACCTGGGCTCAAGCGCCTTAGCTGTCAGCTGATGCTTATCCCCAAGGGTCAGGGGCGCTGTAGGTCTGAAGCGTATATCAGCACAGACCTGGCTTTTCCACGGTGCAAGTAAACAGTGCAGTGAAACAATATTTGAAGGCCAAGAGGAGGGCTCTAGGAATAGCATGGCGAGTTTTTTTTTTTTTTTATCCGCCACGGTCAGTGCCCTTGGAGTTTAAAATGAACAGATAATAAGATAACACACACACACACACACACACACACACACACACACACACACACACACACACACACACACACACACACACACACACACACACGCACACACGCACACACGCACACACGCGCACACGCACACACGCGCACACGCGCACACGCGCACACGCGCACACACACACACACACACACACACACACACACACACACACACACACACACACACACACACACACACACACACACACACACACACACACACACACACACACACACACACACACACACACACACACACACACACACACACACCACGGAGAAACAGCGATATGTGCAAACGTTGCCGTCGGCCCTCTCACATCTGCTCCCCCCCTCGCTTTGCATCTGCTTCGCGGTTCATTCTTTCTCAGTGTTGGGACCACTATTGATTTTGTTCTATATTAACGATATTTCCATTGGTATGCAGTCTTCATTCAGGACGTTTTGCCGATGATTGTGTTGTTTATAGAGTGGTAGATGCCATTTCCGATTCACAAATCCTGCAAGCTCATTTAAATACTGTAGCAGACTGGTGTGTGCGTTGGGATATGTCATTAAATATAAATAAGATTGTTCACGTCACCTTCACAAGAAAACAAGCTAATCATCCGTATAGGTATATGATTCATGAGTTTACTCTAAACATAAGCAAGGAATTGAAATATCTAGGCGTCTTTTTTTTTTACTTCTGACTTACGATGGAACAAGCATGTTAACTATATTGGAAATAAGGCAGCATCAGTTTTGAGATTCTTGTGGCGCAATTTTAGTATTTGCCGAGTAACTTAAAACGCAGCTGTGTTTCAGTCATGTATGCTCAATACTTGAATATGGGTGTGTTTGTTGGGACCCACACACATCTGAGCTTATAATTAAATTTTAAAAAAATCCAGAATAGGGCAGTTAGATTTGTTCTTGGTAACTATAGCCGGCAGCTTAGCATGACAGAAAGCAAACAAACTTAAATGGCAAGAGCTGAAGGATCGTAGAAGGCATGCCAGAGTAAAATTTTCCCACGATATTTATTATTCTAAAACAGTCATAAACCGTGAACAATATATCCAGGCACCACACTATATATCTAAGCGACTAGCCCACTGCTTGAAGGTCAGGGAATATACAGGGTCAGGGACCACTGCTTGTAGGGGTGACGTCATTCGTTATTCCTTTTTTGTTAGAACTGTTCGAGATTGGAACAGTTTAATATCGAGCATTGTATACATCACATTAAATTATGCTTTTTTCCACGCATTGAAATAATTCCTTCATGTACCTAGTTAAGTCTGTAGCCTCCCTGCTGTAATGCCCTACGGGGCGATGCAGGTAACTAATAAATAAATAAAATAAATAAATAAACACGCTCGGTTTGCATTATCAATATCTTTATATTTAAGAGAAAATCACCAGTATTCGACATTCAAACGCGAAATAGCAAAACTTAGATTTGTGGTTGGAGTAGGTGACAGAATACGGGATTGCTTTGACCAACGCCGCCATTATTTCACTTTCGTGCAATTATCTTTTATTTATTTATTTATTTATAATTTTTTTCTGTGTACTGGTGGTGTGTTCGCACGCAGGGGTGAGAATGTTGGCTTTACTGCTCGCGTTTGAATTGACTTGTTCGCGTTTAATTTGTTTCCGGCAGTATGTCACCTCAGAATTGTGGCTGTTTGGGCTTGTTGGTTCGGCATCGTATGACAAATCGTAGCGCAGAGACGGACACAAAAATTGACGGCAGAGAAGCGCTCGTCTGTGGTCTCTTTTTCTGTCCGTTTTCGTGTTTTCTGCGCTACGTTATGTCAGCATGTAACCGTCTTGCAGTAGCATTGCCAACTGCCTCCAAGAGGGCACCTGCAGGAAGCGCCGGGTTCACGGCGAGTGGGTAACGGCAGTAATTGCATAAGCGCGCGTCAAATGGCTCAGTGCGCCTACTATATAGGGACGTCATTGTAGGAGTCAGGTGGCTGCATTCCGATAGGGGCGTAGGGGCGTAATGCAGAAACGCTCGTGTTCCTTAACGCGTTTTAGGGCCGTTTAGGGGTTTTAGGGCCCAGCTGGCCTGCCACTACCCCCTGCCTTGCTTTGGGACGTGAAACCGCGTCAATCAATTAACATCACCCTTGATTTTACTTTTCTGAATAGTGTGACGATGTAAATTGATTCCGACACTCCACGGCACGGTAGCTTTTCAAGGCGGCGTTCGAGGTGCTCAAGAGAGAAAATAAAAGTTAGCATGGAAATTTCTCGCCTTACGTGCCTGATACTGAAACTTTAGCTCGGGACCAACTCCGATTTAATTTTGCTATTCAAATATATGGGCTTGTTCAAATACATGGCTTGTGTAATAGCAGAAATGCTTTTATGAGACAACCGCGGACCGATATGAATAAAATTTGCTGCATTTGAGAGAGAAAGGTTAATTATACCAACTGTAGTAAGCAGATGCTTGATCTAGGGCCTGGAGCTTTTCCCAAAATTTCCCCAAAATTGGTAAGTTTTAAAAACATTTGAAGCACGAAGTTTACAAATCCGTAACATTGCACAAAACAGATATCGCAGTTCTGTAAACTGCATCCATTAGAGAGCATCTGAAGCGAACACTGTACAGGTGAAGCGACCTGTACAGTCCCCAGAGCAGCCAAGCTACTTTCATTCGAAGTAGTGATGAACCGGATACAGAGGCTTCTTCTATAACTAGCGATGAAGTTAGAAGGGCCTTGAAAGACATGAACAGGGGAAAAGCTGCTGGAGAAGATGGAATAACAGTAGATTTAATCAAAGATGGAGGAGATATCATGCCTGAAAAGCTTGCAGCCCTTTATACGCAATGCCTCACAGCTTCAAGTGTACCAGAGAGCTGGAAGAACGCCAACATTATACTAATTCATAAGAAGGGAGACGTTAAATAATTATAGACCCATTAGCTTGCTTTCAGTATTGTATAAAATATTCACCAAGATAATTTCCAATAGAATCAGGGCTACACGACTTCAGCCTGGCTTCAGGAAGGAATATTCTACGATGGATCATATCCATGTCATCAATCAGGTAATCGAGAAATCTGCGGAGTACAATCAACCTCTCTATATGGCTTTCATAGATTATGAAAAAGCATTTGATTCAGTAGAGATACCAGCAGTCATAGAGGCATTGCGTAACCAAGGAGTACAGGAGGCATACGTGATTATCTTAGCAAATATATACAAGGATTCCACAGCTACCTTGGTTCGCCATAAGAAAAGTAGAAAGTTACTTATCAAGAAAGGGGTCAGGCAAGGAGACACAATCTCTCCAATGCTATTCACTACATGCTTTGAAGAAGTATTCAAGCTCTTAGACTGGGAAGGCTTAGGAGTGAGGATCAACGGCGAATATCTCAGCAGCCTTCGATTTGCAGATGACATTGTCCGATTCAGCAACAATGGAGACGAATTACAGCAAATGATTGAGGACCTTAATCGAGATAGTGTAAGAATTGGGTTCAAGATGAATATGCAGAAGACAAATATAATGTTCAATAGCCTGGCAAGGGAACAAGAATTCAGGATCGCCAGTCAGCCTCTAAAGTCTATAAACGAGTACGTTTATCTAGGTCAATTACTCACAGTGGACCCTGATCATGAGAAAGAGATTTACAGAAGAATAAAATTGGGTTGGAGGGCATACGGCAGGCATTGCCAAATCCTGACTGGGAGCTTACCACTGTCGTTGAAAAGAAAAGTGTTCAATCATTGCATTCTACCGGTGCTAACATATGGGGCAGAAAATTGGAGGTTAACAAAGAAGCTCGAGTTCAAGTTAAGGACCGCACAAAGAGCGATGGAACGAAAATGTTAGACCTAACGTTAAGACACAGGAAGAGAGCGGTGTGGATCAGAGAGCAAACGGGGATAGCCGATATTCTAGTTGACATTAAGCGGAAGAAATGAGGCTGGGCAGGCCATGTAATGTGTAGGATGGATAACCGGTGGACCATTAGGGTTACAGAATGGATACCAAGAGAAGGTAAGCGCAGTCGAGGTCGGCAGAAAACCAGATGGGGTGATGAGGTTAGGAAATTTGCAGGCGCAAGTTGGAATACGCTAGCGCAAGACAGGGGTAATTGGAGATCGCAGGGAGAGGCCTTCGTCCTGCAGTGGACATAAAATATAGGATGATGATGATGATGATGACGAAGCGAAAAAATTTCATATGTGAATTTACAGCTTATACGTGAAGTTGTTTAAGGGTTGTCAATAAGTCCTGCTCACAAAGTAGTAATATATTTCTGAGCGGTGTTATTGCCCGCTTTATATGTGTCAACAAGTGCAATTTACAGAATTGTGATATCATTATTATTATAGGT
This sequence comes from Dermacentor silvarum, assembly GCF_013339745.2. Taxonomy (NCBI): domain Eukaryota; kingdom Metazoa; phylum Arthropoda; class Arachnida; order Ixodida; family Ixodidae; genus Dermacentor; species Dermacentor silvarum. The sequence continues at coordinate 106,359,924 of NC_051154.1, read as the reverse complement.
TACATAGTTGAAAACTTGGTACTCGAATTTTATCGATTTCGCAATTTTTAACAATTCTTGTTTACAAAACAAAATGACGACCTAACTAAAAAAAAAAAAAATCTGCTTACTACAGTCCCACATTGTACCTTTTTTATTCTTCTTTTATATACAACAAACATTATCAAAATCGGTGCAGTGGTTGCCGAGAAAAATGATTTCTCCGTTCCCATAATGCAACGCAACGTGTGTCGGAGCCTCGAATTCGCTTTTAAACGCGTAATGACCAGTGATTGTAAAATAAGAGTTTCCTTGCGTATATTTCTTTTATTTATTTATTTATTATTTATTTAGAAATACTGCCAATCCCATAAGGGATTATTGCAGGTAGGGCACAAGGTCAAACAATAAACATAATGAAGTCATAGTAGTAATGTAGAAAAATACAAAATAGAAACACAAAATCTCAGTATAACAAACATAGTAAGTAGCAACATCAAACTGAGAAGTATAAAGAGGGGTAATATGTATATCTATACAGTCCAGCAGTATTTTACAAAGGCGTTTACAACCTTACAAAGAAGGTTAGCAATTCACTAGTGACAACAGAGAAGAAGGTGTGCAACAGTTAGATTTCATAACTGAGAATCTAGTAAGTAATTTTCAAGAAGTGACAAAAAATGTGTATTTGACAAGCTATTGGTGTTATTGGAAGGTAAACCATTCCACTGCCTTATGGCTAGCGGAAAATAAAGAGTATTTAAAACAGTCAGTTTTAAAACGATATTCCTGTAGGGTGTACGAATGCTTAAGGCTTGTTATTCTAGTGTTTGCGATGGTAACGTACTTGGAGCTGTTAACATTTAACTTGTTACGAATTATCTGGTGCAGTAATTTCAATCGAGCGAGTGTCGCTCGGTTTTGGATTGTGAGTATTCCGGCAGTTTTTAGCAGAGCACTTGGAGAATCTGCAAGTCGATATTTATTGAAGATGAATCTAATTGCTTTTCTTTGTACTCCCTCTAGCATATTAATTAATTTGTTAGTCGATGGAAACCAAGCTAAGATAGCGTATTCTGAGGTTGACCTGATAAGTGCATTATAAGCTAGTAATTTAGTTTCTCGTGGGGCTTGACGTAGACGCCGCTTAAGAAAGAAAAGTCGGCTTAGGGCCGTTGAAGTAATATGATTAACATGGGAGATCCATCTAAGGTTAGGCGTTAGTGTTACATCGAGATACTTGTGCTCTGTGACTGCTGTTATGGGGGCGTCGTTTATCGTGTAAGGGAACTCCTGTACATGGTGTTTTCTTGTTATTCGCAAAAGAACTGATTTTTTAGCATTAAGTGTCATTTGCCACTTTGTACACCACGCATAGACTGATTTTAGAGCATTGTTTAGGATTAAATGGTCATCTGGTGAAGTAATTTATACAGTATACAGTCGTCAGCAAAGAGTCTTATGTTGACCTGAATGTCAGAGGGCAAGTCGTTAATATAAACTAGAAATAATGCAGGTGCTAATACGGTGCCTTGGGGCACACCAGAGGTAACCTGAGTTAGTTTAGAATTTGTATGGTTAATCTGCACGAATTGTGTCCGGTTAGTTAAGTAGTCCTTTATCTAATCGCTAATGGGACCCTTTCCGAAAGTGTGCTCAAATTTTAACATTAGTTTCTGATGTGAAACGCGATCGAATGCTTTTGAAAAATCGAGGAAGATAAGGTCTGTTTGGTTTTGGTTGTCTATGCCTCTGGAGACATCATGTATTAATTCGACTAGTTGAGTGACTGTGGATGAACCCTGACGGAAACCATGCTGAACCGGAGTTAAAATGTGGTTTTGATCGAGGTAAGCGTTTATGTGTTTAAGGATGATGTGCTCAAGTAGTTTACACACGGTACTTGTGAGAGAGATTGGCCGAAAGTTAGAGGGCTCATTTTTATTCCCTGACTTGTGTACAGGGATAATTTTAGCGGTCTTCCAGTCATTTGGTAGAGTGCCTGTGGATAAAGACTTCTCATAGATTAGGGTTAAATAGTGAGATACTAGCTCAGCATACCTTTTAAGAAAAGCATTTGGAATTTTGTCTGGTCCTGGGCTTTTCTTATTGTCCAATTTCAGTAATAGGTTTAGCACGCCGGCCCGTGTTACAATCAGAGGTCACAGAAATATGTTAGAAGAAGATTGAAGGTGCGGCAGGTTATCATCGTCCACTGTAAAAATAGTTTGAAAGTAATCATTTAAGTTGTTAGCTCGCGCTTCATTTTCTTCTCCTGTAACTTCGGGGCTAGGGTTAGACCTTGGCAACAGGTAGTTCCAGAATTTACGAGGAGAGGACTTCAAAAAGTTACAGAGGGTGTTTTGGAAATAATTGTATTTAGCTGCCTTTATTTTAGCTTTCATAGTGTTTATGGCTAGAGTTAGCTTTTGTTTGAAGTTTGCCTGAGCATTATTTTTCGTAGTCTGTCTTAGCCTTTTGACCCTTCGTTTCGCGTGGATGATGTCACGTGTAATCCAAGGATTGCGTTCGTTTCTTTTCTTTGTTCTTGTGGGTACATAGTTGTGAATGCAGTAAAACGTAATAGATTTAAACTTTTGCCAGAGTATCTCTACGTCACTAGTGGAAACGCTGGCTAGTTGTTCGAAAGCGCTTAGTTCGTGTAACAGATGGTCTACTATACTGTTATCGTCAGCTCTGTTGAAATCTGAAAAAGTTGCGATTAGTTTTTGTGGTAAACTAGTGTCTTGAATAGGGACAGAGCATGAGCTTATTTTATGGTCCGACGTGCCATCGATCAGTGCTACTTTTGCTTTATCCGCCGAAAAGTGGTCACTCAAAAATATCAAGTCAAGGATGTTAGAACTGCTTCCTTGGACACGTGTAGGTTCTTTTATAATTTGACAGAGGTTAAATGCGAGCATCATGTCAATAAGCAATAAGCATTCTGCTTTCTATAGTGTGCCACTTTATATCTGGTAAGTTGCCAACAAGTCGCCAACTAAGATTAGCCTAGCTCCAAAAACGTGTCTCAGCATGTATGCATACAATGACTGCATAACCTCGATTTCGGAAGAAGGGCTTCGATAGACGCAGCCAACTACAATTTGGTGAGGGCTGAAAAGTAGTCTGCAGAAAATCGCTTCCACACCTTCTATGCTCGGGAGAACAGTAAAAGGAACTTTCTTGTTTATAAGAAGCACTACGCCACCGCCTCTAGATATTCTGTCTTTACGTATGATAGCATAGTTTGGTGGCATTATTTCGAAATCTTTAACATCAGTTGTCAGCCACGTTTCAGTCACTGCCACGAAATCAGGTTCGATGCTTAGAAGCAGAGATTCAAGCGAAGTTAATTTTGATAGTATGCAAAGAGATTTCATTCGAATAGATAACTTATATGCATGGTATTTTCAACCAGTCCCCTCTGGACTGTGGCGCGGGAGTACAAAGGCACGTGCGGTAGTGTCAATATATATATATATATATATATATATATATATATATATATATATATATATATATATATATATAGCACATCCCGCAGTGCATTATGGCGACGCCCAGGGCGCTGTCGTCGAAAAGGTGCATATGATTCGTAATTTTTTTTTCTCACGTGCTGTTTATCGGTTCCACGTTGGATGTCGGCTAGAAAGAAGTTTGTACGGTTGCGGCAGGGAACGATGACGCCGTGGTGCTGCAACGCAGCCTGCAGGTTTAGCTCAGCAGGTTGACGTTTCGCTCCGCTCGTATAGTCCCCAGCGGAGCGTTGCACGAGAAGAGAGAGCCCGGCGATCCTTCGCCTGCTCGAGCGGAGTACAGAGAGACTCCCTAAAGGGAGCCTGTACAGTAACTCTGGAGCAGAGCACTTTGCTGCGCCACGTTTCAGTCACAATTAGAGTTATCATGAAATAAAGCAAGCTTGCTTTTATCATGCTAGAATAACGAAATAAGGGTGGATTTCGTGTTTTCAGTGTATGCTTTGATAATAGTGGTGTTTTGGATCTAACAGTGAGGGCGTTAGGTTCGAAAAAGGTTGGCCACGGAAGTCAAGTTAAGCCCAAGCTACAACGCAAGCTGTTCTCTGGCGCCTGTTATAGTATAGACGTTCTCGAATCAGTAGTAGAATTCTCGAATCAACACGGTTTCAGAAAAGGCCTTTCTTGCGAGACACAATTACTCGAATTTACAACAGACATCCACCTTAACATGAATCACTTCTTACAAACAGACTGCTTATTCCTTGATTTCTCGAAAGCGTTTGATCGCGTTGCACACTGCCGCCTCATTTCAAAACTTTCAGCTTTAAAATTGGACTCCTCTACATTGTCATGGCTACGTAACTTTCTATCCAATCGAGAGCAATTTACTTCTGTTGATGAAGTCGATTCCACTAAATCTATCGTTTCTTCTTGTGTGCCGCAGGGAAGCGTTCTTGGGCCCCTGTTGTTTTTAATCTATATAAATGATCTGCCTAACAACATCACCTCTCGCATACGAATATTTGCCGATGACTGCATAATTTACCGCCCAATAACAAACATTGATGATCATATCACGCTCCAACGAGACCTAGAAATAGTGAACCAGTGGTGTAACACATGGCTCATGACACTAAACGTGTCGAAGTGTAAAATTGTCTTTCACCCGCAAACCTGTTAATTCACAGTTTTCTTATCACATCAACAGTAATGGCATATCGCCAACCGCGAACTATAAGTATCTAGGCGTGCACCTTACATCAAACCTTTCATGGTCAGAGCACATAACTTGCGTATGTGCCAGTGCATCCAAATCATTAGGATTTTTGCGTCGAAACATGCGCAGTGCGCCCTCCCCATTGCGAAAACTTGCGTATCTAACTTTCGTGCGACCGCAGCTTGAATATGCGTCTCCCATTTGGTCACCACATCAGAAATACCTTATCGAAGCATTAGAAATCATTCAGAATAGAGCAAGCCGTTTCATTGCTCGCAACTATAGTGCCCTGTCTAGTATCACGCAAATCAAAAGCAAACTATATCATTACCAACGTTAAGTACCCGTCGTAATATTGCATTGCTGTCATTGTTTCATAAGGTCATTCACTCTGACGAATTATCACTACCCTGTTTGAATCATCAAGTCTATACATCGCGAAGATTGCACAACGCGCTCAGTTACGCCCGCCTATATGGTGCGACGCAATCATTTAATTCTTCTCCACTACCTCGCGCTATCCGTCTCTGGAACAGCTTACCAGACAACATTGCTTCACTTAGAGACCATGACGCTTTTTGTGTTCAGTTGAACAAACATTTTTCCACACACTGTGCTTAGTATTCTTAACGGCTCATAATATCCTTAATTTAGCTATTGCAAGGGTACTTTTCAAACTGATGGCGTCTGTCTTTTCATACCACTGTCGCACATTTTTTTTTGTTTTTGACTACAAAATGTATAATGACGCAATTGTATGTGACTGTGTTATATTGTGTATTGTGACTGTAATTCGTATTATATTACTCCTGCACGAATAGTTTGCACGTAGTTATCTGTTAATATTCTACTGCCCTGTAATTTGTACTCTGTGAAAATCTTCATATACAATGTATTGAATTGTACTGTATGCCCCCCCTCACCCTATGCCTCTTACGGGGCCTGTGAGGTATTATCAAATAAAAACAAATAAAAAAATATTATAGTGGACGTCACATAAACTTGCATGTGCGCCAGCTGAGCGCATGATCTGAACAGAATGAAAAAAAAAAAAAAAACGCGCGGACCCAACACCAGTTGACACTACGTAAGGTGAAGCATTATTGATGTGATTTGCTCATGAACCATGTGTGTGTGTGTGTGCATATGAAGTGTGGTTTTCGAGGTATAAATATTCGTATTAAAGATTAGCATGTTATATGAAGAAAGTATTTTATTTGCAGTGAATTATACACAAGCTGGATGCATATTGAATACACATATTTACATGATATACACACCCACGGTGGTTGCTTAGTGGCTGTCGTGTTGGGCTAGTAAGCACGAGGTCGGGGAATCAAATCCCGGCCACGGCGGCTGCATTTAGATGGGGGCGAAATGCGAAAACACCCGTGTACTTAGATTTAGGTGCAGGTTATTTAGGTGCAGGAACCCCAGGTGGTCCAAATTATTTCGGAGTCCGCCACTACGGCGTGCCTCATAATCAGATTGTGGTTTTGGCACGTAAAACCCCATAATTTAATTTTAATATACAGTATATCATACATATATTATTTGTTTAAAATTTCAGTGGTGGTTCATTTATCGTGCTGCACTCGTCGTGTTTCTGATGCGTCGGTTTTAACGCGACAGCGTTAAGGGCCCTGTGTCGCAAAACTCCGGTGTCGGCGCCGACCGTCGTTTGACGAAAAAAATAATTCCGAAGTAAAACGCGTCAGAAAAATTGTAAAGTACAATTTAAAACACAACCTACAGACATGATAGCGTGGGATTGTAATTTGGATATACGAGAAAACATAATTATGTTACGCGGAAACTCAAACACAAAACCCTTTTCCAGCGTTTCTACTATTCATGAAGCGTCGCGGTCCGCTCTGTTCCTTGCAACAACACCATCTAGATGGCGCTCGCCTCCGAGCAGCCACGGCGCGGAGGCGAGCGCCGTGAGAAGCAGTCAGGGATCTTTGAATACTATCGTGTTCCACTCTTAAAGGCGAAGATTAAGCCTCCTACAAATTTTTGTATTGCAACTGCGGATCAAAACGCGCTGGCTTGCCCGCGATGAAGGGTGTTCTATGCCGCTTGTCGAAGCATGCATGCGTCCATGGCGTTCGGCGTTGGAGGCCAGATACGTACGAAAAAGTGCCTCGAACTCGGCAATGAAGCTTCTTTAGAAACACTCACTTTTTAAGTTTCCTCGCGGCTTGCTGCCTCCAATATTAAATCTGAAGGTTAACGTGGTCCTTTATGGCACGTAGCGTAAGTTCACGGCGAAACGCCCATTTGGCGTTCTCGAAGACCACCATCCACTTGACGTCGTCGTCAAAAGGCCTTGGTGCTGCTACTTCACGCAGAATCCACAGGTATTGTTGAGCAGTTAAGCAACTGCGAGGCTTTTTCGCCGGCAGGCGTGCTAGCGCCGCGTTTGAAGACAACGATGTCAACGCGCCGGCGTTAATGCTGGTCGCCATGTTTGTTTTGCAGAGCCGCTCGCTCGCTGGGCGCGCGCTGCTGCGGTGCGCAGGCGAGCGGGCGTGTGTGGGCGTGTGTGTGTGGCCGCTTCCGCGTTCTGCGCATGCGCAGTGATGTCTTCGCTAGTCCTCTCCCAGCTGCGGCTCGTAAAGCCGCTAAGCTAAATGTCTAATTGCTGCTGCATTCGAGCGAGGCCGTGAGCCAGCCGCCAGGCACTATATACTGGTACTTCCGATTGAAGGGTGTGAGAATCCGCCGTGTTTGCTGTATCAGTTGTCAGATTGGCATACATCTGTGGTGGATTTTTAGAGCGATAGCTCTACTACTCCAGGTACAAACCCAGAAAACGCCTGGTTCCGTAAATCTGACCTTCACGCTCAGCCAAGGTCAAACTGGGACTTAGCCTGCCACTACCTACGGCTGCTGCGTACGCCGCGTGGGCGCCCATATCGAAAGCGATCTGCGATGTGGACAAAGTGCGCGGTCGCGCGGGCCTCATCTTCAAAGCGATCTGCGATGTGTACAAATTGCGCCGAGTGCTGGTAGCTTCGTATGCGCTGTGTTTCGACACTTATAGTTCGCGTTGAAGCGAGAGGCAGCATGAATGTCAATTCGCTCGCTGCTGCTGCCGCGCCGAGCAGCGTCTGTGTGTTGTCTTGGGGTGCAATTGTAGATGCGGTAGTTGCTGACGGCGCCAAGCATCGTCTGTGTCCTTTCCCGAAGCAAGCAAAACCGTGCTATCGCTTGAAAAACTTGGGTTAACCGCGTTCAACCACGGCAAATTGTATTTTTGTGAGTTCTAAACAACGAAAGCTAAAGCTCTCGTTAATCGTCCGTCTTTCACTAGCGCCCGCGCCTTTTCTGCGGCCAGACATTACGCACGTGTGGTTCGGCCTTAGTAGCGCAACCTACAACCTGATACCGCTGCGCAGCACAATTTTGTTTTTGATGAGCTTTTCCCTTTCACTGCCATAATCCATCTCATGTTCCGGCTGTTATAACGCCATCAGCGCAATAAGCTATGCATAGCGCCTGAACGTCTTACTTTTATTTGCATTTCGAAGCGGGAGGGCTGAGCACGATACAGGATCCCGCCTTGATGCGATGCGCGCTGCCATGGGCGACATCCTGCCAGACAAGAATAGGAAAAACGATCCCTCTGCTACCTCTGCATGGTTCTGCGACGCCGCAGTACAAGCTTGCATTACTGCTCGCATTCTGCACGCTGGGACGGTGCTAGCGAGGTGAGTCCGGCATGCTCTCCGCTCAATGTGCATTCCATATTCGGCGGCAAACCAATGGCGCATTTTGATACTAATATTACTGATACGCCAAAGCTGGGGGCTTTTCGCAGACGCTTGCAGCCGCGGGTTGAGCATGAAAGCGTGGACATTCAAAAAAAATGCTTTAGTGAAACGAAAATGTGTGTTGGATGGAGAGGGGGGCTGCGCTACCTTAATATTTGATGGGTGATGAGCACCCCAGCCGATAAGATATGGAATTAAAGACATCTGGAATATCGTTACGCATCACGCTAAAGCCTTGAACAATGGAGGAACGAAATAAACTTTCCTTCCTCCATGCCCTGAACAAGGGCTGTAAGGACACTATATGATTGATTGCAACATTGGGGCTATGACATCCACACGCGCATTGTGTGGCTCTCTCAGCCCAAATCATATGGAACCTAATTTTGTTGCTGGTACGTACACTTCGCTATTCTTCGTATTCAACATCCTCTAAACTGCACGCAGCTATTTCAATAGCCCAGTTCACAAGTTACTTTTTTTCACCTGTTATACTGTCGTATTCATTTTATTTCTTTCAGTTTTTATTCTATTGGAGGTAGCCAGCCTCGTAATTGAGGCTAACGTGCTTTGTGTTTGTTTCTTGTTCTTAAGATGCATAATGAAGGAGGATAAAGAAATATCAACATATTCCGTAATATTTTCCCGCATTCACTGTGTGTGAACGCTTTGTTTTGCTCTACTGTGTGTCCCAGATAACGTTAGCCAAACTGTTCAATGAAAGGAAAAAAAAAAGATTGAGAAAAACACGGTGCACGATACAATTATAAGACTTACAGAGTTCAGTCGTCGGAGGTCTGACAACCGAACATCGTAGATCTTAAAATCGTATCTTGCACCTTGTTTTAGAGTGCAGCTCTTAGGCGCCCGTTCCTGCGTTGGGTGAAGAATAAAAGAGCGAACGTGGAGCTCAGCAGGCGATGAAAGACGGCGATAGCGATGAGAGCGCGAGGAGGAGGAGGGTGAAGCGGAACCATGAGGCGTAAAGCAAAGGAGGAGAGTTTGGCGAAAGCGTGAGAATAAAAGCGCAGCGCCGCGCAAGACGTGTGACGACCGCTACAAGATGGCGCCAGAGTAGCGCGCCGTCGTCTGTTTACCGATGACATGCGGCGAGCGTGTCCAACGTTACCATATATGGAAACAAAGCTGCATGAGTGGAGGTCTGTCTGCGGCTGCTGCTGCGAATCGCGCCCGCGCGTCACCCACGTGCTGCCTCTCGCGATCTCCCGATTAGCGAGGCAGTCGCGCCACACTTCGCTCCGTTTGCAACGTGCCACACGAAACAAATTGTCCACGCCAGCCAATATATCGCGAAATGAAAACACGTATAGAACTGCGCTCAAATTTCGCATTAGGGAGTATCGTAATTGTCGGTGAATTTTCTTAATTTTTTTTTCGTTGAACAGCTTGGCTAAAGTTAACTGGGACACCCTACACCGGGTGTTTATGCGAACACTTTCAAAAAGTTCTAAAGGTTGTCTGTGGCAGATAGCACAGTTCTAGTTCATGAGCTGGTCTACTCGAATAGGCGGACATTACTTGCACAAAAAATTAAAATGCATAATCGACTAATCAACAAAAATCACTAATTAAGTTTTTAACTAATTAGCTTGTGGCCCATATTGCAATTTCCAAATTCTAGCCGGGGAGTGTGCACGACAGATCCACTTGGAACAAATTCTCAGACGACACCAGTTTCGAGATATTAATTTTCAATATGTCCGACGAAATGCATCGTCGTTCCAGTTACTTTTGTGCTTCAATGCAAAAACGTCGTTTTGTTAAAAAAAGTTAGTGGAACTACAGTTCCTTTTTACCGCAAGTTTGATGGCGCATATCTCCAAAATGGTGTCATCCACAGAATTCTTTTCCAGTGGACATGCCTTGCAATCTCACCGGCTACAATTTGTAAATTGCAATGTGTGCCATACGGTAATTAGTTAAAACATAATGAGTAAATTTTTGTTAATTTCTTGATTACATATTTTGAGTTCTCGTGCAATGCCCGCCTCATCGAGGGGACCAGCTCAATGACTAGAATTGTGCTACCTGCCACATGCGAATTAAACACCTGGTATATATGCGCCAATGACATGCTCAGTCTATCAGGGACTTGCGACGACCAATCTGTGAAATCACGTTCTCCGCATCGATTGAGGTCTATCAATGAACCTCGTTGATGTTTAACCTCACTGGAAGATTCTGCTGTCTACATATAGAACTGCCAGCAGCATCTTCGATTTCCCCCTGCAACGTGACCGAGGGGTTCCCTGAATGACTTCTAAGCGAGTCAAGGTGTCCGTGACGGCCAAATGTTTGGGAACCGCCACCATATGCCAAAGCGGGTACACTGCAAGAACTTATCGCCGGTTTTTGAATAGCGTGAGTTTAGTTGTGGTGATACATTCCTGTGTTAGCTGTTGGCGGAGGGAGATACGCGCAAGCCGCATGCAGTCTTATCACGGGCACGAGTGCTATGGTTCCTGTTGTGCTCGGACAAAGCTGGCTCAGACGTGAAATTACAACAAAGCGCAGGGCGGGCAGTTTCCATTGTGCGGTCAGGCGCACGTGTACAGTACTTACAGCGGCGGTAGCGCGTCCCCTCGAATAAAAACGGTGCTTTGGCAAGGCTGTACATACCAGCTCTTTGCGCACCGGATCACTAAAACACAGGTTGGAGGCTGCCGTCTTGATATTTGCGCGACATATTGGGTCGGGATTTTGAATCGATGCCTTTTCTGATGTCGTCAGTGGTGAGAGCGGCGCCCCACCCGCGTCACGAACGGTGTCATATATATACGAAAGAAATATAATCCAGCGATATAGTAATCCGTACATTGTATCGACACTAATATCTGTCGAACGGTGCTTTCCTCTTTTCTAAAGCTAATATAAAAGAACAAGGTGACTAAAAATAATAGGCAGAGAGTTGTGGCGACCTTTTTCCGTTTCTTTGGTGTGTTCTAGGCCTGTAAAATGTAACGATGCAGTGCGTACATGGATGGTATATATCTCATCTGGAGTAGCATATATTGCCCGGCAAACATCTGCAGCACTCATTAAAGAATCTCGGTCGGTCGGTTCTTATCATCCACCGTTCACGACTGGCCCATCCTGATGATAGCGCAGGTGGAGCGCCGCTCGGTCCAATCACGAAGCGCGCAATGACATGGAATAGAATCGTTACGTTATCCCTGACCCTGAATAGCTTTAAAACTCTCAGCAAGTTATGAATTAACGCAATACACGGTGTATACCGCGCATATACCGACCATGCAGTCAAGCGGAAATGTGAAGCATATACAGGGTCTTCAAAGTGAAACTAACGGTAACTTTAATAAAACCGCTAAGCTAGCTTTGCAAAAACTGCTTGCACAGGATGCGCTTCAGCGGACACTATTTTCGCGAACAGTTAAGAGTCACCAAAGACATAATTACCAAGAATTTTCTAATAAATGTTTTGCTACCACGATTATATATGGTATAAGTTTATATTTGAAACGTTAAGACAATCGTATTTGAAGACAACTTCACCTTGTTTGATTCTCCCGGAGCACTTCTGTTCCGAGCTATTCATAATCACATTTGACACTCACTCAGCTAACTGCATTCAGTGGTGTGGATTTTGACACAACGTTTAACCTCCATTGTGACGTTGCTTACTGCGTGTGGCATGTCGTTTGCAAACTGGGCCACGACCGCACTGGAACGCGAGCACTTTTACGGCCTTTTTTATGAGAGCGTTCCCCAGCGTTGACAATTCTGTCCCTCAGTTGTTAAGGTTGCCGTAAGAGGCGCGAAGGCCGACCCCGCCTAAACTTCATCCAGTCGGCTACGGCGTGGCTGACGCATTTGGGTGTGGGACGCTGGCGCGTCCGCCTGATTTTGCAAGCTTTCACGAGCGTGGAATGCGCTTTGTGGCCTACTTCTGTGCACTGCTGTTGAGTAGTGGGCCAGTCGCTTTCTGGCCAGCAGAGCATTCTCCTGGACGCAGTTAGTGGTGTGTAAGGTCTATGCCATCTCTTTTTAACAGCGGAGCTGTTTAAGGTTGATCCGTACGGAGCGATGGTGTTCGCAGTTTCGAGCGTAGTGGTGAGAGTGTGAAATGAAAAGAGTAGGTGCAGAGAGAGAAAGAAAAAGAGCGAAATGAATAAACGTCCTTGGCGAGGCGGGATTCAAACCCGGGTTCCCACGTACGGTCCGAAGGCGAGCGTCATAACCACTAGGATTGTAGAACATGCATTTATGGGAACCATATGGTTGCGTTGTACCGACGATTGCAACACAACTTGCTATGGTCGAGAGAAAGAGAAAATGAGGGCGAGATACACACAGAGAAAGAGAAATACAGATAGAGAGAAAGAAAGAGAGGCGGGACTTGAACCTGGGTACTCACGGTCCGAAGGCGAGCGTTTTATCCCCTACGCTATACAACCACGCTTGCAGCGCATGCATTTATGGGAACCATACCCAGACAGCACACCACCATTGGACCAACCATGGACCAAAGCCAGAAAGCCTCCCAGAAAGTATTGGTCCTCCCTGAGATTGCACTAAGCCAGTGTTGGCATACAACACTGGAAAACCATTTGTACTGATATATCCAGTGTGCGAAGCAATGTTAACGACACTGGCGCGACAATATTTATGACTAGACGATATATTGTCGTGCATATAACGACGGCTGCCCGACACTGGAGAGCAGGTGATATTGACGAGACAATATTGCCGGGCACATAACGTCGGCTGCCAGACATTGGAGAACAGGTCATATTGACTGGACAATATATATATAACTTCTTGCCGTTCTACAACCAATGTTATCTATGCAACCGATAAGCAGGCCCTATATTGCCGTCCGCGTGGTCTGGCAGCGCCAATAATGTAATCTGAATGACAACGGCAGGGGGAGCTTGTGCTATGCCTGCTTGCTGTGTGCTGTGTTGCGATGCAGGAATAACTGATGCGGGACACAAGACCCACCGCTTGGAAGTACCTGAACTGAGGCTGTCCATTTCGGCCGCCGCTGATTGGCTGGAGCTGTACCAGCAAGAAGTAGGCAGGCTGGAGACGCCTGCCTTTTTCTCGCTCGTACCCCAGCCTAGCTAATCAGCACTTCAGCAGCAGCCGAAATGGACAGTCTTCTAGGTGGACACAGAAAAAAAAAATAAACGGGGGTCGGCGTTGCGCCCCCGCGTCTGTTGCGGCGGAGGAGAGCTAACGAGACGATAGAACATCGCCGTAACATTGTTCGTTCGAGCTCGGTCGGGGCTGCGCGAAGCTGATAACAGCTGTGCTCTTGCTATCTGCTGTCGCAAACAAGCAACGTCGACTTCTTTCCATTTCCCTCACTTTGACGTTCCCTCACGGTTTGAAGTTGTGTCGAGATCAACGCCTCTGAATGCGAAATTAGCTGATTGAGTGTCAAATTTGAGTATGAATATTTCGGTACATAAGCGATCCAGGGGAATTAAACAAAGTGAAGTTGTCTTCAAGTAAGATTGTCTAAACGTTTCAAATACAAACATATACCACAATCGTGATAGCACAAAAGTTAACTAGGATGTTTTTGGTAATTATTCATTTGATGGCTCTAATTGTTCGCGAAAATTGTGGAACATTGTTCCCACCAAAGGCAGAAACCCCCTGTGCAAGCAGATTTTACGTAGCTAGCATACCGTTTTTATTAAAATTAGCGCTATAGTTTGAAGCCCCTGTATAGGGATTCCATTAGCGCAGTGCCGCGAGGCAGTAGAAGGTACCGTGCGTGTACAGGTGTCTTGCCACCTTTCCCCGTGTACCGCGAGAGAGCGGCTATATACACGGGAACTCGACTGGCCGCGCTGTTCTGCGGTGTACTTAGCCAAGGAAACAATGCTGGCGACAGCGCGTGCATTCCTCGGCGTGGATGATCGAGTGCGATATCGCGCGGAGCGGCAGGCTATCGTCGCAGGGGCGTCGTGGCTGACGTCGCTACCAGCGCGCGCCTCGGGCCGCCCTTTGTTCCCCTCAAGCAGTTTATCTCTGGCCGTCAGTATAGGGGCATACGCGAGGACACGGGCTCATAAGTGAGCGCAGCGCGCACGGTATAGGGCACTCGCACAGCGCCGCAAGCCACACATCGCGGTAAGTGCATGCATGCAGTATACGCTCGCGTACACATTGTCCCGGAGTCAGCGCCGTCGGCGACGCATCGGTCGCGTCACGTAGTCACTTGCACGCGCCTCTATAGGACACAGCTTTGTCGCCTGTGTTACGCGCACGCGGCCGAGCCGAAGGCCAGCGCAGAATCGAGGGACAGCGCTTCGTAAGTTTCGTAAGCCGTGAGCGTTTATCGATCGAGGTGACCGAAATGCGGAAAACGCCCATATACGCGCGCATATTTGCAGTCACGTGCAGTTATATAGACATTTTCACTGCCCACAAGCGATGATGTACGGAGGCACGCGACTTTTGTAGTGTGGAAGCTGCGTTGCAAGAACCTCGTGAATATATTCGGTTCTCCCAGCCCGTGCCTCGCACATTCAACGTGTCAATCGTGGCGCTGGTACTGCAGCACTTCTTCAAAGAATATATGTATGTCGAAGCGCTTAGTCGGGGGGAGGATACAAATTATGGCGTCTGCCATGATCCCCGGTGTCTTTGCTCCGAGACGCAACGCAGTTGTCGCGTAATTATTTGTCAATTATGTTTAACTATACTCGCCTACTACGCGTATATGGATTCCATGAATCTCTTCTGTGAGCAAGTCTATTTGGTAGCAAAATGACTTGTATGCCGATGCTGTGACTATGATGAAAACCGCCAAAAAGGACGCATACCAAAGATACAAGGAGTACACAGGACTAATGCTCTGTACCCCTTGTATACGCTTGCGCATAAAACCAGCATTCTTACTGTGTACGCCTTGTATCTTGTGTATGCGTATTTTTCGCTAGTTTTCGTCTTATAGTTGATGGTGTACCAACTTGCCCAGCACTTAGCCTTAATGCGCCGCCGCGCTGTTTTCAATTGCCGCCGCGTCCGGAAAATTCGGAGCAATGTATAGATAACAGCATGAGGAATTCCAGTTGGACCATCGGTCACTTGACAGTGTCAAAGGGGTCCTCAGATGGACATGTCTCGCTTGTGCATTCACTTATGAAAACTCTTGCTGATTTAAGGTTAGCACACTGTACTGCGTAATTATAGCACTGGCGCGGTTTTATTGCTTCCAATACACACCTCCTTTAGAATAACGTCACTGTTACGAGAGTTTGTTGCTAACTTTACAACGAAGCTGGGACTTCCACGACCGTTTTCGGGCGGCGACGGTGAAAGTCGAGAGCAGCGTGCAAGTATGAAATGTCAATCAAAGAACAGCCAGCATCGCAACATCCGTCGGAGTTCAGAATTTTTCCTTGAAACGTATTTATCAATGATTACAAAATTAAAGTTACCTCACTCGAATGAACAACTTCGTTGCGCGGTTTGTTTAGCCAGTAATCCGCAATTTTTGTTACCACCGGCTCCATGTTGGAGGTGAGCCGCCAGGAGTTTGTACTAGGGTGCCTCGATGCCACGCGGGAGGCGGTGCTTGCATCCAGGCACCCTATAGCTATCTTGTACGGCTGCGGCGATGAAAGCTGACGGCCAGCAACGCAGCCTGTGTGGGAGCGGCAAGTGACCCCGAATACGACCAGGGCGTCGGCGAGAACGTGCAGGCGGTGTCGGTGATGAATCATCACTATAGCAACAGCCCGCAAATAG
Organism: Dermacentor silvarum; assembly: GCF_013339745.2. Taxonomy (NCBI): domain Eukaryota; kingdom Metazoa; phylum Arthropoda; class Arachnida; order Ixodida; family Ixodidae; genus Dermacentor; species Dermacentor silvarum. Next base: position 106,343,719 of record NC_051154.1, on the reverse strand, counting down.
ACCCCTCGTACTCCGACAAACGGTGTGAGAACTCGCTTGTGCAGCTTTCGCTGATTTTGACCTATAGTAGTTACTCAGATTGACATGCATTTTCGAAGAATTTTTTTTTCTAGGGCAATTCGCCATCGCTTTTTTTTTTTTCCCCTTTAGGTCTTGCTCGTGCTGCGAGAAATAGAGTAGGACGAACGTCGATTCGCGGCGCCTGCACTTTTATTCGTTTGAAAAGCCCACAAAGCTTTCCTTCTTCAAGACCAGACTAAACCATATATATTTTATGAACTTTCTTGCATCACGAAAATAAGTTCTAATCTTTCCTCGTGTAAAAAGAAAGGAAAGGAGTTTGCACAAGTGCATGCATGCGTGGAAACGTTCAACCCCTGCATCACTGAACGCGCGAACTAGGTTCTTTCGATAATGTAGGGGTTCAGCTTCATTACCTCGCGTACAACGTAGGTTGTGTCCTAATCGGCGAGGCAGAATTTCGGGACGGTGCTATTTCTCCGTGCGGATGAAATTTTTGAGTAACGTCTAAATTGCGTCCATGCACTCTTGCTTTTTCGACTTTACTGGTGTATTCATCGAAGTAAAGGCGCCGGTAAAAGGGCGACGCTTGCTGCGAACAACCTTGGCAGCACTCCGTTCTTTTTACGAAATAACACGTTGTCAGTTCACCGGAAGAGCTTTCTATTGGGATATATATATATATATATATATATATATATATATATATATATATATATATATATATATATATATATATAGTTAGTGTTCTAGCGCTTCTTCTGTCTCGCTTCTGTGCACTGAAAATTCGTCGTATTCGTCCTAACTGCCAGAATGCTTTCACTAAAGTGCAGTGTCGGGCGTCTTGTATAACTATACATAGTATTGTTGACTGTTTAGAGGCCAAACGCGGCGCTTTCACTGGAAAGTGAAAATTCCGTGACCTCGTATGGCGGGAGCGTGAATGTGACTCTTCCGTTGGACGGAACACGTGACACCCGCGATGCAAGTGTGCATGTGGCAGAGTGGCTTTTATTGCCACTTCGGCAGCGCGCCAACGCAGCCTTGGCGCTTGGATTTCTCCATTGGCCGCGCAGGACGTTGTACCGATGGCGCGAGCCGCCGTGACGGCGATGAGGCCACATCCGAAAGCAGGGCGGATAGAATGTATCCGTAGCGTCGAAGTGTCTGCGGGAGCCGCTGCGGCGCCGACGTTTCGCAGCGTTCCGTGTCCGTCGTGCAAGTTGCATGCGGCGTGCTGAAGGACGCGCGCCGAAGCGACATCTTTCATTTCGGAAAAAGTAAAAGCGATACGAAACAGGAATTTTCAGCTAAGCTGTATTGATAAATTACGCTTGTCATAGAAAAGGTCACTTGAGGGGAGGTATTATACATTTGAAGGTATACACAGAAATGCAAGACGGGTGGCAATTCCTATACACCATATGCAGCTTCACGTAACGTTTTGGATTTTTACAGTGTCTTCTTAGCTGTTTCTTGAGGAAGAAGATTTACATCGGACTCTAAGCAGACCCGAGGCTTAGCACGGCATGTTCAGAGAATATCTGCACAAGAGCTGGCCGAATACGCGAAAATGGCTTGAAGTTCGTCACGTCACACCCACATATATGATGAGTGCGGTCACGGCAACAAATTCAATGAAGGCGAGAGTGGCCTTCATTTTCTTCACAAGTTATCAACATTTTTCTCCCAAATGAATAAAAATGAAGCGCAAAGAGAATACTTCAGCATTCTAAATTGATTTAGTGTTGCTCTTTAGTGTCCTTTTACACAGCGGTCGCCCTGCGGACACGTGGGCTTCCACCGCCAGTAAACCTGCATTTCGAAGAGGGTCATGTACGTGCGCGTAAACAGCAACGAACTCAGTTCTATCCACTTGACAAAAAAGAAAATCTGTTCTAAATGTAACACAAAGCATTCATTGCTGTGGACTGTCAATGCGTGATAGCTTCTTGTCGATAGCTCCTTGTCTTGAAATGTCGCGGAAGCCTTATTTTTGCGATATACTTTGCTTGTCCTTCTAACCAAACAGATCCAGTATCGCTAAGATAACAGAAGGCTTCCGCACTCCCACTGCGACCTTATTTGCAAAGGCTAGCGCCATTAGCGCTTCCATGAAAGGCATGCATCGAACAAAGAAATGATCGCGCCAGGCGTCGCCCGTGTTCGACAGTGGACTCATTTTGTCGAATAGACTTTTTTTTTTCTGTGCTACGAAATTTCTCCCGGTGTGTGTGTGTGTGTGTGTGTGTGTGTGTGTGTGTGTGTGTGTGTGTGTGTGTGTGTGTGTGTGTGTGTGTGTGTGTGTGTGTGTGCGTGCGTGCGTGCGTGCGTGCGTGCGCGCGCGCGTGTATGTATGTATACTGTACATTGACATATACCCAAATGGGCGCCATGTATCATCATCATCATCATCATCATCATCATCAGCCTATATTTATGTCCACTGCAGGACGAAGGCCTCTCCCTGCGATCTCCAATTACCCCTGTCTTGCGCTAGCGTATTCCAACTTGCGCCTGCAAATTTCCTAACCTCATCATCCCACCTGACTTTCTGCCGTCCTCGACTGCGCTTCCCTTCTCTTGGTATCCATTCTGTAACCCTAATGGTCCACCGGTTATCCATCCTACGCATTACATGGCCTGCCCAACTCCATTTCTTCCGCTTAATGTCAACTAGAATATCGTCTACCCCCGTTTGTTGTCTGATCCACACCGCTCTCTTCCTGTCTCTTAACGTTACTCCTAAGATTTTTCGTTCCATTGCTCTTTGTGCGGTCCTTAACTTGTTCTCGAGCTTCTTTGTTAACCTCCAAGTTTCTGCCCCGTATGTTAGCACCGGTAGAATGCAATGATTGTACACTTTTCTTTTCAACGACAGTGGTAAGCTCCCAGTCAGGATTTGGCAATGCCTGCCGTATGCACTCCAACCTAATTTTATTCTTCTGTAAATTTCTTTCTCATGATCAGGGTTCCCTGTGAGTAATTGACCTAGATAAACATATTCCTTTACAGATTCTAGAGGCTGACTGGCGATCCTGAATTCTTGTTCCCTTGCCAGGCTATTGAACATTATCTTTGTCTTCTGCATATTCATCTTCAACCCAATTCTTGCACTTTCTCGATGAAGGTCCTCAATCATTTGTTGTAATTCCTCTCCATTGTTGCTCAATAGGACAATGTCATCTGCAAACCGAAGGTTGCTGAGATATTCGCCATCGATCCTCACTCCTAATCCTTCCCATTCTAAGAGCTTGAATACTTCTTCTAAGCATGCAGTGAATAGCATTGGAGAGATTGTGTCTCCTTGCCTGACCCCTTTCTTGATAGGTATCTTTCTACTTTTCTTGTGGAGAACCAAGGTAGCTGTGGAATCCTTGTAGATATTTGCCAAGATATTCACGTATGCCTCCTCCACTCCTTGATTACGCAATGCCTCTATGACTGCTGATATCTCTACTGAATCGAATGCCTTTTCATAATCTATGAAAGCCATATAGAGAGGTTGATTGTACTCCGCAGATTTCTCGATTACCTGATTGATGGCATGGATATGGTCCATCGTAGAATATCCCTTCCTGAAGCCAGCCTGTTCTCTTGGTTGACTGAAGTCAAGTGTTGTCCTGATTCTATTGGAAATTATCTTGGTGAACATTTTATACAATACTGAAAGCAAGCTAATGGGTCTGTAATTCTTCAATTCTTTAACGTCTCCCTTCTTATGGATAAGTATAATGTTGGCGTTCTTCCAGCTCTCTGGTACACTTGAAGTTGTGAGGCATTGCGTATAAAGGGCCGCAAGCTTTTCAAGCATGATATCTCCTCCATCTTTGATTAAATCTACTGTTATTCCATCTTCTCCAGGCGCTTTTCCCCTGGTCATGTCTTTCAAGGCCCTTCTAACTTCATCGCTAGTTATAGAAGAAGCTTCTGTATCCGGTTCATCACTATTATATCACTATGTATAGCTTGCACAAAAACAAGCAAGAAACCTCGAACTTGGCACCGCTAACACTGTAAGTATGCGATCGGAGAAACGGCACCTACACTGAAGCAATATGTGTCGTCTGCACGTGCCGGACAGTCGAAGCATGCGCAGTGCGTAAAAAAGAGGTGTTCTGTATAGGTATACAGAACACCTCGTTGTCCTCGTTTTACGCACTTTGTTAGTGTCGCGACTTCAATACTTGTCAAGGAACGGTCGTTCATATTTGGGCATCATTTGTACGCTCGCGTTTCCCAAGTGACGCGTCTATAGCTAAGTGAAAGCGCTTCCCCCCTGAGCTTTCATAGTGGTCCATATGCAGTAATTTGAACCTCCTGAACGTGAAGCAGACGACCTTGCAAGAAAAGAGGCCGCCGTGAAATTTGGTCGTTGCCACGAGTGCGTGTATCTTGTGGAGAACAGGAGGGCAAAAGCGACGGCCCGCCGCGGTGGATATGGCGTTGCGCTGCTGAGCTCGAGGTCGCAGGTTCGATCGCCGCCGCGAAGGCCTGATTCCCAAGGGGCGGGATGCAAACGCGGCCGTGTACTGTGCTTCGGGTGCACGTTAAGAAGCCCGGGTGGTCAAGATTAATCCGGAGCCCTCTACTATGGCGTCCCTCATAAACCACTGCGCAGCTTCGGGACCATTAAACCCATAGAGCTAATATAACTCCACTTGTTAAACCCCACGATTTAAAATTAACGGAGTCGAAGGTGTTGTCCCTGCTCGCACCGTAACTCAACAACGGCCCGCACTGAGACTGCTCTGACCGCGAGCAGGCAGCGGAATGCCAGTCGGCAAGGCAGACGAAAGGCGCGTCATCCGCGCACGAACGCAGCAGCCACGCGACGGGGTGGACGCAGACCGTGCTTTCGACAGGCGCCGCAACGAGGAAGACGCCGTGGGTCGGGGAAAGCGCTGCCTGCACCGAGAACAGGATGTTTGACTCGCGCTCCCACGTGCAGGAAGTGAGTGTGGGCCGATTTCGCGCCGCCATCCATACTGTTCGAGCTGCAACCTCGCTCCGCATGCATGCCACCCAAATGAGTTGCACTCATCCCCGCCGGACGCCAGATTTTCCCGCAAGTGGCCGATCTTCTACTGCGCGCGTCGTGTCTGTAAATCTTTTCCGCCGTCGCGAGGCGGAGCAGCGCTCGTGCTTGTGCACAGAGGCAGGTTCTGGGTCGTCCCAGCCAATGTATACACATGTCGTAATTCGAAATGACGCCCGGAAAGAGGGCAAGTGAGTTTCATTGCGCGTACCACGTAAGCCGAACAGCTATAGCTGTTGTATACAGGCGCACCAGACTTGGTGTCAAAGTTGATTTGTTTTGGTCCTCTTTCATGGACGCGCTGTTCCAGATAAGTATGCTGTCGGGAAGAACGCTCCGAGTGTAAAGCAGAGTCCTGCCAGTGAAGCCCTGCAGAGAGAGAGAAAATGATAAATGAAAGGCAGGGAGGTTAACCAGGACTGAGCCCGATTGGCTACCCTACACTGAGGGAAGGGAAAATGGGAGAGAAAGATTAAGAGAAGAATAGAGTAAGACCGCTGTGGATATCGCCGACGTAGCAACAGATCTCTGCTCTATCACTGACGGTCAGTCAGTCCGGATCCCAGACGGTTACTCAATCCGGTATATAGTTTTCAAAAATCGCAGCAGCTCTTTTGTGGCCTTCTGTGTAGCTGCGATATTCGAGGCCATCGTGCAGTGTTGTTTAAAATGCTAAGGACGTCAGAAGAACAACTGACACGCGGATATGTTCCATGCAGCTGCTTGCGCTGTCTCCATTGCGTCGCCTTGTGCCTCCCGTTTTGTCAAAAACGCATACACGTGTCAGCCAACCAAACTTGTCAAGCTAGTTATGGCGGTGAAAAAATGGCCTGAAAACCCCGGTAAACGTTTATGATGTTTAAAAGTGAAAGTGGTATCGTATGCCATGTTTCCCACATGGGAAAAAAAAAAAAAAAAGAATTATGCAAGTGCCACGTGGCTGAACAGAACCAGCCAATTGGTAATGAATGTTGTTTGCCGTCGCTTCGAGGAAGTCAGACAATTTTTTTATTTCGCCTAATTACGTAATTATATAGCTATTATTAAGTGATCAACTTATCAAATATTATACTCAGCGCAAAAATGTCAGTGAGAGGATTGTAGACTATCCTGAAAAATTCCCGGTCCAACTTTCTCTTACTCAATGGGTGCTGCATAAAAGTTTTTTTCAACGCCTGAAAGAAAGCCCACGAAACACAAAAAAGTGCCGCGCGACTAGTCGCGCGGCATTAATAACCATGCACTTCGGCGAAATGCAAAAAATAACATGACTTGCTCCAAGTGACGGCAAACAAAATTACCTTAGTTCTGTCCAGCTGCGTGGCACTTGCATATTCTTTTTTAAATTTTGGCGCAAGTTACGTGGGAGACATGTATATATAGCGCTCAAGCACCGGTTTGAGGGCTTGGCCCTTGTGATTCGTGAACACTTGTGGAGGCCGTCATCTCTGGACAAAGCGCTGGCACTGAACGAAGAAACCCGACTATACGGCCTCAGGCTATGTTCTGGAGTGATGCAGAATACATTTATCTCCAAGACAGATGTTCAAGCTGAGCATATCTACGTCACGTTAGTCAATAAAGGAGAATTGTCTTTCATGAAGCAAGCGAATGTCAACATCGCTGAATATGTGCCTTCGCTGCGTACGCATTGTTCAGTTTATACATCGAGTGTGCGATTACTTAGCATTTATCGCGCAACAATTCCAAATCATTTGCCTTTATTGACACGTAATCGATGCGGTAACTTCCTCGCCTTCATGTACGCAGGCTCTGAGGCTTCCTGGCAATCATTTTCATCAATCACAATGCCCCTTGTGATGCACGTCTTGACTTTTTTTTTTTTGTCATGGATATTTTATTGTTTCCCGTGTCTTTCTGGGTGGCACAACAGTCGTAGCATTCTGTTGACATCATTATAAAGGTCGAACATCAGTGCTACCTTAACTCTCGCTTCTTTTGCAGCTGCGCCCATTGTCGCTCCTTCTGGTGATTTTGTTCATCACCTCGTTCCTTTAAATGGTTGGAAGTCACGCCGCTTCCTGCCGGCTTTAGCTCTTTGCGTGCGCCGCTTCGTCTTTTATGTCCACGAGGAAAGCTCTTCTGAAGGCCACCACTGGCCACTGACGAGCGAACCTCAGCGCAGTGCCTCTGCTTCGTCTCCGTGTACAGGGGTCGCTACAAATACATATATTTGTAGCGACCCTCCTAGCGGTTTCCCTATAGGGAAGCCGTTGCGAGGTACACATTTTACGTGCTGTGTTTCTTAGCAAAAGCTTTTATTTATTTTTTTTTTTTTGCGCAGTTTGTTTTTGTATGCGTTCTGCTCTAAAAGCTATCGCATCACGAGTGAATTCGCCTCAATATTCGCATTGTCTGCAGTGCGCGGCGTCTCGGGCAGTATGTAGAGTGTGCCTCGTGCCTTTCTCCAGCTATTGTTTTAAGGTGGCGCGAGCACCGCGGTTATCTTATCTTAACAGCGCAGTGAAAGGTTGCATTGTGCTTTTGATGCCATCATATATATGCGCTCATATACTCCCGAGACCCGAGCACAACTGTGGCACATAATCGCTCTTCAAGGTGGTTTTTATTATTGTCTACTGTTACGTTATGAACCTGAAAAAAGAATTTTTAGAATACTGGAACGCCAATGCATTACTCTGCAAAGTTCGGGAATTAATATCTCGAAACTGGTGTCATCCAGAGAATTCGTTCCAAGTGGATCCGCCTTGCGAACTCCACGGCTAGAATTTGTAAATTGAAATATGGGCCTTAAGGTAATTAGTTAAAAATTTTAATTGGTACATTTTGTTAATTAGTCGATTATGCATTTCAATTTTTTTTGTGAAAGTAATGTCCGCCTTATTGAGTAGACCAC